>NW_025262088.1:0-1635 GCF_018294505.1 Triticum aestivum
AACTGATGACTCCTTTGATGAGACCAGCATGCGTTTTGTGCGACGAATCCAGTAGTGTGTGGTCAAGGAGGCTTTAAAAAGGATGAAAGGAGGCAAGGCGATGGGCCCTAATTGTATCCCCGTTGAGGGGTGGAAAGACCTCGGGGACATAGCAATAGTATCGCTAACCAAGCTTTTCAACCTCATTTTTTGGGCACACAAGATGCCAGCAGAATGGAGAGGGAGTATATTAGTACCAATCTTCAAGAACAAGAGGGATGTTCAGAGTTGTACTAATTACCGTGAAATTAAGCCGATGAGCCATATAATGAATCTATGGAAGAGAGTCATTGAGTACCGCTTAAGAAGAATGACAAGCGTGACCAAAAATCAATTTGGTTTCATGCCTAGGAGGTCGACCATGGAAGCCATTTTCTTGGTATGACAACTTATGGAGAGATACATGGAGCAAAAGAAGGACTTGCATATGGTGCTCATTGACTTGGAGAAGGCCTATGATAGGATACCGTAAAATGTCATGTGGTGGGCCTTGGAGAAACCCAAAGTCCCAGCAAAGTATATTACCCTCATCAAGGACATGTACGATAGTGTTGTGACAAGTTTTTGAACAAGTACTGTCGACATTGATGACTTCCCAATTAACATCGGACTGCATCAGGGGTCAGCTTTGAGCCCTTATATTTTTTCCTTGGTGATGGATGAGGTTATAAGGGATATAGAAGGAGATATCCCATGGTATATGCTCTTTGCAGATGATGTGGTGCTAGTTGATGATAGTTGGACAGGGGTAAACATGAAGTTAGAGTTATGTAGACAAACCTTGGAATCGAAAGAGTTTAGGCTTAGTAGAACTAAAACCGAGTACATGATGTGCGGTTTCAGTACTAATAGGTGTGAGGAGGAGGAGGTTAGCCTTGATGGGCAGGTGGTGCCTCAGAAGGACACCTTTCGATATTTGGGGTCAATGATGCAGGAGGAGGGGGTATTGATGAAGGTGTGAACCATCGAGTCAAAGCCGGATGGGTGAAGTGCGCCAAGCTTCTGGTATTCTCCATGACAAGAGAGTTCCACAAAAACTAAAAGGCAAGTTTTACAAGATGGCGGTTCGACCCGCAATGTTGTATGACGCCGAGTGTTGGCCGACTAAAAGACGATATGTTCAACAGTTAGGTGTGGTGTAGATGCGTATGTCGAGATGGATGTGTGGCCACACAAGGAAGGATCAAGTCTGTAATGATGACATATGAGATAGAGTTGGGGTAGCACCAATTGAAGAGAAACTTGTCCAACATCGTCTAAGATGGTTTGGGCATATTCAGCGCAGGCCTCCAGAAGCTCCAGTGCCTAGCGGACGACCAAAGCATGCGGAGAATGTCAAGAGTGGTCGGGGTAGACCAAATTTGACATGGGAGGAGTCCGTTAAGAGAGACCTGAAGAATTGCAGTATCACCAAAGAACTAGCTATGGATAGGGGATGCGTGGAAGCTTGCTATCAATGTGCTAGAGCCATGAGTTGATCGCGAGATCTTATGGGTTTCACCTCTAGCCTACCCCAGCTTGTTTGGTACTAAAAGCTTTGTTGTTGTTGTTGTTGTTGTTGTTGTTGTTGTTGTTGTTGTTGTTGTTGTTGTTGTT
>NW_025262089.1:0-1635 GCF_018294505.1 Triticum aestivum
GTGTCGGAGCTTCTTCTGTGCTGGGCAGTGTTGGCGCGGCTTCTGTGCTGCTGGGCGTCGTGGAGGCATCATCGCTCAGGCTTGGCGGCGGCGGCGGCGTGGGCGTCGGAGTTGGCGGCGCCGTCGACGGCAGCTGGTTCAGGATGAGGCCGCGCTCCGTCATGTACCACACCTTGACCTGCTCGTCGTTGCTCTGGAGCATATCCGCCCCGCCCAGCAGGAAAGCCAGGTCAGTGTTCCTCTTCTTCGCGGCGACATTGGTCCGGAGTAGATCGAGCTTGATGACGCTGCTCGTCATCAACGCCGACCACCGCGCCTCGGTCTTCTCTTCACGCAGGGCAGCTTGGGCATGTGCGTTGGCGAGGCAATGCTCGATGGACTCCTGCACGCGTGCGGTAGCCGAGTCGGCGTGTTTCCCCTTCTTGGCCCCTTTGTTGCCTTCGGAGCGCCCGTTGCCTACGCCCGGCGTCGGCGCGTCCGGCTTGTAGGTCTACTTGGCCTTGGCGAGGGTGCGCCGGATATTCGCCCACTTCTCGCACTTCTCGATCCGCTTGAAGACGTGGAGGTACTTGAAGTCTTGGTCGCTGCTGTCCTGGCGATACATGGCGAATATCCGCAGCAACTGCGTCGAGGAACAAACAGTTGGCGAGCATGCACGACGAAAAAGAGAGGAAGACCGGCGTGCCATACCTTATCCTCAGTGCTGGCGCCGCTCTCCGGACGAGTCGCGATCTCCTTGATTATCCCATGCCATTTGTTGCACGCCGTCTGGATGAGCCCTCAATGGTTCGCCATTGCTTTCGACCCGCGTTGCATGTAGACGCCTTTGAAGTATAGGTCGACGAGCTTGCGCTCGTCGAACTCGGCCTTGATACACTCACAATACATCTCGATGCTCTGGTCCGTGCCGGTGATCGGGTCGAGGCAGACGACTTTCCACGCCTCGGCGAGACATTCCTGCTCCTTGGACGCCCACTTGATGCGCGGCTTACCGGTCCTGGCTACCCCCTTCTTCTTCTTGCGTCTCCTCGCCGGAATCGGCGCCGGCTCCTCCTCCTCCTCCCCGTCCTCCTCCTCCTGCTCGTCCAGCTCCTCCTCGCCGTACTCAAGCTCGCCGTCCATGTCGCCGTCGAGGTCCACCGTCTCGTCCTGGGTAGCGAACCCGGGAGATGCGGCGGCGGCGGCCGAGCCTACCGTGATGATGTCGTCCATGTTGGCCTCGGTCGCGTCGGTGTCGCCAAGGTGCGACGTGGACGCTTGTGAGAAGGGCAGCGCACCATGGCGGAGAGGGGGCATCGGGGAGGTCGCGTAGGCCGGCGATGAGTAGTTGTATGGCGGGTACTGCACACCGGCAAAGGCGGGCGAGGGGGTGCGCTGGGCCGGGTGACCATGGGGGAAGGTGATGTTGGGGTTGAACCCACCGTGTGCATCCCTGTCGGTGTAGCCCGGCCAAGGCGTGCATCCCCACGGCGACGAGAAACCGACCGGTGAACCGACACTTTGATGGCTCCAGGGCGCGTACTGGGCGTGGCCGCCGGGTGGATTCATCATCCCCACACGGGCCGCCTCGGCTTGTTCTACCGAGCGCTCTGCTTGATCCGCCGCAGCCGCAGCCGCGAGCGCCGTGCTGTCCCG
>NW_025262090.1:0-1635 GCF_018294505.1 Triticum aestivum
CTGTCCGGCGGCAGAGTTAGGTCGTGCCCATCGTGACAGTGCGGTGCACTTGGTTGCGGCTCGGATCCGTCGAAGATCAAGTCCCCGCGGATATCAGCTGTGAAGTTTAGGCTTCCAAACCTGACCTGACGGCCAGGGGCGTAGCTTTCGATCTGCTCCAGATGGCCAAGCGAGTTGGCCCGCAGTGCGAAGCCGCCGAATACGAAGATCTGTCCGGGGAGAAAAGTCTCACCCAGGACTGCATCGTTGTTGATTGAACAGGCCATCAAGCCTATCGGTGAAGACATAGAGGAACTCTCAATGAAAGCACCAATGTCGGTGTCAAAACCGGCGGATCTCGGGTAGGGGGTCCCGAACTGTGCGTCTAGGCGGATGGTAACAGGAGACAAGGGAAACAATGTTTTACCCAGGTTCGGGCCCTCTTGATGGAGGTAAAACCTTACGTCCTACTTGATTGATATTGATATTGTGGGTGTTTACAGGAGTGGATCTACCACGAGATCAAGGAGGCTAAACCCTAGAAGCTAGCCTATGGTATGATTGTAAGGGTTGATGTTGTTGTCCTACGGACTAAAGCCATCCGGTTTATATAGACACCGGAGAGGGCTAGGGTTACATACACTCGGTTACAATGGTAGGAGATCTACATATCCGTATCGCCAAGCTTGCCTTCCACGCCAAGGAAAGTCCCATCCGGACACGGGACGGAGTCTTCAATCTTGTATCTTCATAGTCTTGGAGTCCGGTCAATGATGATAGTCCGGCCGATGATAGTTCGGCCGATGGTGGTAGTCCGGCTATCCGGACACCCCCTAATCTAGGACTCCCTCACCAGGCATTATGGCCATCCGCTTCCCTGCCAGGAGGTATGGAGGAGCTCATAGATATGCTCAAAGGAGCTCGATGGCGCTTCCGGTTATGGAAGGTATCAGCTTGCCGACAAGGTGCAAGGGAAGCCTGGGCCATGGTGAAGACGCGATACGCCAAGGTTGACCCGAACCATATGGCCGAAGTCGGGCCGGTGGGGCCACATGGGCAAGAGATTCCCGTAAGTCTGGTGTATGACCAAGTAGCGTTAGCCGCAAAGTATTCCCAACAGGATTGTAGGCTAGATAGCATGTTGGATGGTATAGAGGAAGAATATAGCCAGTCCAAGTGACTATGTAATTCAATGGACATATGTAGTCCCTGGCCAGATTAAAAATCATTTGTCATGGCGGACCTTTTCGCTTCAGCCCCCGGACCCGACAGTCGGGGTGTATCTGAATACCCGCTAAGTTATGTGAAACCGGGGTATGCGTGAAACCAGGCATAGGGGTCATAAGTGGTTAAACAGACAAGTACCCAACTAGTTATGTTATATTACATGGGTAGAAAGAAACATCTACCAGAGAGAATAGTTCTGTTAGGGGTTCCTTTCCCTGGGTACGCATGCATCAATGTGCATGTCTGAACTGCGAACAGAAGCGCGGGATACAAAACATCTAGGGATTCACATTGTAATAAACAAAAAAACATCTTTTGTTCACCGACCGAATATTCCCTTAAGAAAGCTAGCTTTCGGCTTCACCCAGTCTGAGGTACACATCCGGCTGAACCAGCAGTAACAATCGCAGAGGTGCTCCCCTTATGCCC
>NW_025262091.1:0-1635 GCF_018294505.1 Triticum aestivum
TGGTTGTGTGTGAACTGTCCAAATGTGACTCCATGGTGTTTGGAATACGCCTTCATGAGCGTACCAGATAATTCCCGATGGATGGACACTAATCTGGAAATGTTTGCCGCTGTATCATGTGATGCCAATGATGCTTCGGTCACAAGAGGCTGGTTCACTTGTAGTGCAGCATGGGGGTCCCCACCTATATTGGCGGTGGGCGTCATGTCTTGGCCTGGGACAGGAGTAAAGTGGTTTTCTTAGCTATGCAGTATGCAAAAAGAAAAATCCGTGTGATTTTTAGCATGGCGAAAACACTACACGTATATGATGAATTGTGTGACATGCTATGAGGATGACTGATCGATATTTGGTTCGGATAAGTTTCTTTGGCTGCTTCGAACATGAAGTCTTTTCCCAGCATGGGGGATGCGTCCTGTTGAACTACCTAGTAAAAATAACTTGAAAAGGTGTTGGTTCGAAACAGATCTAATGTGATGTATTGACCATTGCCCATAAAGAAAGTTGTTGAGCAGACGATCGGACTTTCACTATCGTCGTCCGTGTTCAGGGGTGGCGCGGTGACTGTTGTGTCTCCTATTGCTATGCAACATTTTAACTTAATAATGTGAGGGGCAATGCCATGATAAAATAATGTAGGGGACAGTGTATAGTATAATTAGCCAAGAAAATATGGGTTGCCACTTGGCATGAAAAAACCTTGGTTGATATTTCCGGCAGTGGTGCAAGATGGCATGCCGGATAGTTGGCAGCAGATACATCTCTTCTTTAGGCACTCTACGAGGTCGTCCATGAACGTGAACATGGCCATCTGCGTTGAGTGTCTGATTTCATTCATACTGGACATCACTCTAGAGTTGTGTTCCCTCAACAGAATTCCCAGGAAATCGCCTGCCTGTTGGTCATTTTGAAAAATAAATGGGTATGTGTTTGTTATGCAAAAAGAAAATTTCACGTGTGATACATGGGGATACTGATGATAAGCGAGCATTATGAAACAGATCTGGATGGTTGTTACATACCATTTCAGAATACTTCCGCCGCATTTGGTTTGCAAAATCAACAGGGCCAACTGCTTGTGTTGCGCGTTTTCTTTTCAAAGCGCGGGACATAGGCTTCGGTATAACATTTCCAGATTCGAGAGAGACGTTTGTGGCCACACCCACGGCGTGAGTGTTTTGTCCGTTCGCTGTACATCAAATAGTGGTGTTCGCTCCATTTAGGTGGAACTGTGGAAATATATAAAATAGGTTTTGGTGGTTATTGCCAAGGGGGCACATAGAAATAAAACTAATGATCGATTGTCAAAATCACTCCAGAAATTGGTACAACACATGAAATGCATTTTTGTGGATATGTGCGTGGGGGGACGATGGACTTACTTCGGGGCCGCGTATAGTATATCGTTTCCATTGTGCTGTCTTATAGCTTAAATGGCTTTCTTCACTGAATCATGATTGAAAGCTTTGACACGGGGGGAATTTTTTTTGTGTGATGTGCGGACTAGTCATGCTTTGCACATCGGTTTAAGACATGTCCAACAGCTAGGACAACAAAGGCAATTGTGAAACAATCAGTTTCAACTTTGGAAGAGCTGTCATCCACGTGTCTAGCGGCTATGGCTTCTGCTGCCTT
>NW_025262092.1:0-1635 GCF_018294505.1 Triticum aestivum
TCAAAGCCACATCATCATTTTTCAATCCGTTCTGACTTCATTTGTTATTTTTCATGCATTTACTAATTATTTTGAGCTATAAGACCCTAAGATTGAAAAGCATTTCAAATGAACTATTAAAAGGTTGAAAGTTGGCATGGTATCATCATTTCATCCACATAGCATGTGCAAGAAAGTTGAGAGGGTTACGGCAAAAACTGGATGCACTTCGTGTACAAAACGGACAATCTCTTTCAAAGTATCAGGATTTCATACGGAAACTAGCTGTTACAAAGGGATTTCCTTTTTTAGAACTTATTTGAACTCCTGACTTTTTGTGTGTTCAAAATTCACCACTCAAAGCCACATCATCATTTTTCAATCCTTTCTGACTTCATTTGTTATTTTTCATGCATTTACTAATTATTTTGAGCTATAAGACGCTAAGATTGAAAAGCATTTCATATGAACTCTGAAAAGGTTGAAAGTTGGCATGGTATCATCATTCCATCCACATAGCATGTGAAAGAAAGTTGAGAGTGTTACGACAAAAACTGGATGCACTTCGTGTACAAAACGGACAATCTCTTTCAAAGTATCAGGATTTCATACGGAAACTAGTGTGATACAAAGTGATTTCATTTTTTAAAACTTATTTGAACTCCTGAATTTTTGTGTGTTCAAAATGCACCATTCAAAGCCACATCATCATTTTTCAATCCTTTCTGGCTTCATTTGTTATTTTTCATGCATTCACTAATTATTTTGAGCTATAAGACCCTAAGATTGAAAAGCATTACAAATGAACTCTGAAAAGGTTGAAAGTTGGCATGGTATCATCATTTCATCCACATAACATGTGCAAGAAAGTTGAGAGGGTTACGGCAAAAACTGGATGCACTTCGTGTACAAAACGGACAATCTCTTTCAAAGTATCATGATTTCATACGGAAACTCGTCTGTTACAAAGGGATTTCATTTTTAAAAACTTATTTGAACTCCTAACTTTTTTTGTGTTCAAAATGCACCATTCAAAGCCACATCATCATTTTTCAATCCTTTCTGACTTCATTTGTTATTTTTCAAGCATTTACTAATTATTTTGAGCTATAAGACCCTAAAATTGAAAAGCATTTAAAACAAACTCTGAAAAGGTTGAAAGTTGGCATAGTATCATCATTCCATCCACATAGCATGTGCAAGAAAGTTGAGAGGGTTACGGAAAAACTGGATGCACTTCGTGTACAAAACGGACAATCTCTTCCAAAGTATCAGGATTTCATACGGAAACTCGCTGTTACAAAGGGATTTCATTTTTTAAAACTTATTTGAACTCCTGACTTTTTGTGTGTTCAAAATGCACCATTCAAAGCCACATCATCATTTTTCAATCCTTTCTGGCTTCATTTGTTATTTTTCATGCATTCACTAATTATTTTGAGCTATAAGACCCTAAGATTGAAAAGCATTTCAAATGAACTCTGAAAAGGTTGAAAGTTGGCATGGTATCATCATTTCATCCACATAGCATGTGCAAGAAAGTTGAGAGGGTTCCGGCAAAAACTGGATGCACTTCGTGTACAAAATGGACAATCTCTTTCAAAGTATCAGGATTTCATACGGAAACTCATCTGTTACAAAGGGATTTCATTTTTT
>NW_025262093.1:0-1635 GCF_018294505.1 Triticum aestivum
CTCGCAAACGACTGGAATTTGAGAGATGGCATCCAATTCGCCCTTCTCATTGAGAGAGAAAAACCGAATGGTTTCGTCACGAGCGGCAAAAATAATCACATCCTCAGACGAGTGTGTCAATTGAATTTCTCTGGCAGCACAATCAAGTTGAGCTTTGTGCTTAGAAAGCCAGTCCATCCCGAGAATAAGATCAATATCCGAGTCACCAAGGACAATTGGAGAAGACTGAAATTTATAGTCGCCCAACTTGATGGAAACATCGGGAGCAACCAAACTAGACGACAAAAGCTTTCCCGGAGAAACAACTTGCATAACTTTGGATAAAATCTCTGTGTCAACATTGTGCTTCGATGCAAATGGGTATGACAAGAAAGAATGCGATGCACCAGTATCAAAAAGAACTTTTGCAGGAATATCATTAACTGAGAGATTACCCATTATCACATCAGTAGATTCCTCCGCTTGAGCTGCATTCATCATGTTCACCTTGGCAAACTTTGGATTATGCTTGACCACTGCATTGCTGGAAGATCTGACAGGAGGAGGAGGAGGAAGACGCCTCTGGTTGAAGCACTTGTTAGCATAGTGACCTTTCTGCTGACATTTGTTGCAAGTCACCTCTGAGAGTGGACGGTGATAAGGAGCATTGGACTTTGGAGCTTGATTCTGAGACTTGTTCTGATAGCCAGAGTTGGAAGAGTTGGAAGAACTATGGCCACCTTTGTTCTTCTGCTGGTAAGACTGACGAAACGGAGGAGGAGGCAACCAGAACTTCTGTTGCTTAGCTGACACAAGTGAGGAAGAAGAAGACTGAACTGCGTCCCTGACTCTCTTCTTAGAAGCCTCACACTTGAGCTGAGCAGCCTCTTGCTTCAGTGCCATATTGTAGAATTGATCAAACTGAGTAGGCTCAACAAGAACGAGAGCTAACTGCAGATCCTCTTTAAGACCACCTCTGAAGTGATAGATCATGCTCTTCTCATCAGGAACGTCTTGTTTAGCGAAGCGAGCAAGTTTCTGAAACTGAATGTTGTATTGATACACAGACATGTTTCCTTGCTTGAGATTGCGGAACTCCTCACGCTTGCTCTCAACAACACTTTGTGGAATGTGGTGCGCTTTGAAGTCCCGACAGAAGTCAGTCCAAGTGATCACACGACCTCCTCTGGAATCTTTGTATTGTTGAAACCAATCAGCAGCTTGGTCCTTGAGCTGGAAAGAAGCGAACTTGACATAGTCCTCAGGCCTGACATTGCTACATTCAAAATGCTTGTTGATGTCCACGAGCCAATCATCGGCATCCGTGGCCTCGGCACAGTAGCTGAAAGACTTGGGCTGATTTGCGAGAAACTGGTTGAGAGTGGCAAAGTGGAACTGATTGTTGCCTTGACCTTGATTGCCTTGATTGCCTTGCCCTTGAGTACGTTCTTGCAAGAGTTGCAGAATCATCTGAGCATTGGCGTTGGTGGCTGCCATGATTGATTGCCATGCCTCCGGAGGTGGAGGTGGTGGCGGAGGGATCGCTTGACTCCCTTCATTTCGATCCGGATTCTGACGCGTTGGCGGAGCCATCCTGAAGAGGGTGACATCCGTTAGCATCTCGATAGACAAAAGATAAGTAGAATCAACGGATAG
>NW_025262094.1:0-1635 GCF_018294505.1 Triticum aestivum
TTCTTATTTCTAAAAAATCAAGCTTTCGAAATAATGTTTGCAATTTTAAAAAATGTTCAAAAAATTTACAAAAATGTTTGCAAAAATAATAGTCGTTCAAGTTTTTTGAAAAATGTTCGTGTGATCGGAAAAACATTTAGTTTTTGAAACATTTTCATATGTTTTTAAAAACTGTTCGTGGTTTCAAAAAACATTTTCGAAATTTGAAATATGTACATTTTTTTAAGAAAATACATTAGCTACAGTACTGCTATCGTGTCATTTTACTCACCTGCAGCATGCCTATACGCGCTGCTACTATGTAACTAGGACTAGTTTGGTCTGTTGGCTGTTGTCGCGCTCACCGCCGCACGAGGTCCAGGGCTCGACTCCGAGCTGGCTAGAACTTTACTTTATCTCTTTTTTGATCCCACCATACAGTACACTACTGGGCCGGCCCAGGTCAGAGTCCCCTGTGCGTTTGATCGACAGTATGCCGCATAACGCGGCGCATAGGAGGTCCCTAGTTCGATCCCCTCGCTCAGACCATTATACTTTTGCCTCGTGTGCGCAGCGAAGTGGTGGGCTGCCTTCAGATTTTACATTTAATTTATGGGCTTCTTTCGTTGGGCCAATATGCGGGGGCCCAGCTAAGCGACGTGCAAAAACACATCCAGCCTACGAACGAACCTAGCAAGAAACGGTAAGTCTTACGAATGAACGACGACGGACGAAAACATACATGTATGAAAAAACGGATCAAATTACTGTCGTAAGAAGCGATAGGTTGCTATCGTGGCTACATGCAAAATCTGTTAAGCTGCAGATGAGGATTTGATGCATGCACTTATCAAGTGCACACATGCAAATTAAAGAGATTCTGGGTGGAAGCTCGAGAATGGCTACAAGTCAAGCTCCCTGAACTTCACCCAGATTCGTGGTCTAGGGACATATTATGTGACCCAAGATATGATGAGACGTATCAGGCAAAAATTGTACTCCCTCCTTCCATCTATATAGGGCCTAATGCGTTTTAAAGACCGTCTTTGACTATTAACAAGATTAATAGTACATGACATGCACAATGTGAAAATTATATTATTGAAAGCTCCTTTCACACACGAATTTAACGGTGTGCTTTGTGTAAGTTGTGTGTCATATATTATTGCTCTAATATTTGGTCAAAGTTAGCCTCGAAAAACGCATTAGGCCCTATATAGATGGAAGGAGGGAGTAACTATTATGTGGGCGATCTGGTACTCAAGGAACAACATTACACATGATAAGAATGGATATAACCCCACCCATTCTATCACGATGATCAAGGACGATTTGGCAATTCTTGAAGTGCCACTGGAGCACAGCAGGTTTGTGCCAGGTTTTGGATGGAAACCACCAGAGTATGATTGGGTGAAAATAAATACTGATGATGGTATAGCTGGAGAAGTACGTAAGGGTGGAGCAGGAGGGATCACCCGCTCTCCTACAGACTTCATTGCAGCCTGGAGCAAGCCTTATCCGGGAGTAACCGATCCGTTGGTGGCAGAAGCTTTGGCTATGCGTGACCGTGTCATTTTTGCTCAGCTTCGAGGCTTCTCGTGAGTTCTGCTGGAAGCCGATTGCAAGAAATGCCAACAACTCGGCCTACTTGTGTGC
>NW_025262095.1:0-1635 GCF_018294505.1 Triticum aestivum
GTATCAGGATTTCATCCGGAAACTCGTCTGTTACAAAGGGATTTCATTTTCTAAACCTTATTTGAACTCCTGACTTTTTGTGTGTTCAAAATGCACCATTCAAAGCCACATCATCATTTTTCAATCCTTTCTGACTTCATTTGTTATTTTTCATGCATTTACTAATTATTTTGAGCTATAAGACCCTAAAATTTAAAAGCATTTCAAATGAACTCTGAAAAGGTTGAAAGTTGGCATGATATGATCATTCCATCCACATAGCAGTGTGCAAGAAAGTTGAGAGGGTTACGGCAAAAACTGGATACACTTTGTGTACAAAATGGACAATCTCTTTCAAAGTACCAGGATTTCATCCGGAAACTCGTCTGTTACAAAGGGATTTCATTTTTTTAACCTTATTTGAACTCCTGACTTTTTGTGTGTTCAAAATGCACCATTCAAAGCCACATCATCATTTTTCAATCCTTTCTGACTTCATTTGTTATTTTTCATGCATTTACTAATTATTTTGAGCTATAAGACCCTAAAATTGAAAAGCATTTCAAATGAACTCTGAAAAGGTTGAAAGTTGGCATGATATCATCATTTCATCCACATAGCATGTGCAAGAAAGTTGAGAGGGTTACGGCAAAAACTGGATGCACTTCGTGTACAAAACGAACAATCTCTTTCAAAGTATCAGGATTTCATCCGGAAACTCGTCTGTTACAAAGGGATTTCATTTTTTAAACCTTATTTGAACTCCTGACTTTTTGTGTGTTCAAAATGCACCATTCAAAGCCACATCATCATTTTTCAATCCTTTCTGACTTCATTTGTTATTTTTCATGCATTTACTAATTATTTTGAGCTATAAGACCCTAAAATTGAAAAGCATTTCAAATGAACTCTGAAAAGGTTGAAAGTTAGCATGATATCATCATTTCATCCACATAGCATGTGCAAGAAAGTTGAGAGGGTTACGGCAAAAACTGGATGCACTTCGTGTACAAAACGGACGATCTCTTTCAAAGTATCAGGATTTCATCCGGAAACTCGTCTGTTACAAAGGGATTTCATTTTTTAAACCTTATTTGAACTCCTGACTTTTTGTGTGTTCAAAATGCACCATTCAAAGCCACATCATCATTTTTCAATCCTTTCTGATTTCATTTGTTATTTTTCATGCATTTACTAATTATTTTGAGCTATAAGACCCTAAAATTGAAAAGCATTTCAAATGAACTCTGAAAAGGTTGAAAGTTGGCATAATATCATCATTTCATCCACATAGCTTGTGCAAGAAAGTTGAGAGGGTTACGGCAAAAACTGGATGCACTTCGTGTACAAAACGGACGATCTCTTTCAAAGTATCAGGATTTCATCCGGAAACTCGTCTGTTACAAAGGGATTTCATTTTTTAAACCTTATTTGAACTCCTGACTTTTTGTGTGTTCAAAATGCACCATTCAAAGCCACATCATCATTTTTCAATCCTTTCTGACTTCATTTGTTATTTTTCATGCATTTACTAATTATTTTGAGCTATAAGACCCTAAAATTGAAAAGCATTTCAAATGAACTCTGAAAAGGTTGAAAGTTGGCATGATGTCATCATTTCATCCACATAGCATGTGAAAGAAAGTTGATAGGGTT
>NW_025262096.1:0-1635 GCF_018294505.1 Triticum aestivum
AAAAAAGAAATAAATAAATAAAAGGAAAATAAAAATGAAAATGAAATTAGTAAAATAATTAATTAATTAATTAATTAATTAGTGAATTAATTAAGTTAATTAATTTGGTTTAACTAAATTAACTAGAATTAGTTAACCTAATCAAGTAATTAAGCTAATTAACCTGTTTAGTTAAACTCAGTCAATGACGAATGGGACCCACCAGTCAGGTTGACCAGGTCAACGGTCAATGTTGACTGCTGACGTCATGCTGACGTCAGCAAACACTATTCTGGATAATGTTAATTTAATTAATAATTAATAAATTAGAAAATGATTTAAAACTTTAAAAATTAATATAAAATAATCCGTAGCTCGGATGAAAATACTTTCTACATGAAAGTTGCTCAGAACGACGAGACGATTCCGGATACGCAGTCCGTTCGTCCGCCACACACCCCTAACCTATCGAACTCGCAACTTTCCCCCTCCGGCTCCTCTGCCCGAAAACGCGAAACACCGGGAATACTTCCCGGATGTTTCCCCCCTTAACCGGTACCACCTCATACCACGTTAGGGCACACCTAGCACCGCTCATTGTCACGTCACGCATCGTCGTGTTTATGTTTGCATTGTATTCATTGTTTCTTCCCCCTCTTATCTCCGGTAGACTACGAGACCGACGCTGCTGCTGACCAGTTCGACTACGGAGTTGACGACCCCTCTCTCTTGCCAGAGCAACCAGGCAAGCCCCCCCCTTGATCACCAGATATCACCTATTCTCCTCTATACTGCTTGCATTAGAGTAGTGTAGCATGTTACTGCTTTCGTTAATCCTAGTCTGATGCATAGCCTGACATTGTCGCTACATCTGTTGATACCTTACCTGCAATCCTAAATGCTTAGTATAGGATGCTAGTTTATCATCATTGGCCCTACATTCTTGTCGGTCTGCCTTGCTATACTATTGGGCCGTGATCACTCGGGAGGTGATCACGGGTATATACTATACATACATACATACTATACAGATGGTGACTAAAGTCGGGTCAGCTCATTGAGTACCCGCAAGTGATTCTGACGAGGGGGCTGAAAGGACAGGTGGCTCCATCCCGGTAGTGGTGGGCCTGGGTTCCCGACGGCCCTCGACTGTTACTTGGTGGCGGAGCGACAGGGCAGGTTGAGACCACCTAGGAGACTGGTGGGCCTGGCCCTGTTCGGCATTCGCGGATACTTAACACGCTTAACGAGATCTTGGTATTTGATCTGAGTCTGGCTACGAGCCTATACGCACTAACCATCTACGTGGGAGTAGTTATGGGTATCCCGACGTCGTGGTATCAGCCGAAGCACTTCAGACGTCAGCGACGGAGCGGCGCGCGCCGGGTTGGACTGCGTTAACGCAACTTCCTTTGTAATGGAGGTTGCTAGGTCTGCTCACCGGCCGCGTACGCAACGTGCAGGTGTGCTCAGGGCGATGGGCCCAGACCCCTGCGCGCTTAGGTTTAGACCGGCGTGCTGGCCTCTCTGTTGAGCCTAGGTGGGGCTGCGACGTGTTGATCTTCCGAGGCCGGGCATGACCCAGGAAAGTGTGTCCGGCCAAATGGGATCGAGCGTGTTGGGTTATGTGGTGCACCCCTGCAGGGAAGTTAATCT
>NW_025262097.1:0-1635 GCF_018294505.1 Triticum aestivum
TGCAGCAGAATCCGAGTCAAACTACAAGTCCAAAGGTGTTACATCACCTCCACTTGGGCCCATTGGCCTTGTACGACCTAGATTTAGTTTTAGGCTGCCTTGGAACGTCCTCCCACCTCCTTGGCCGCCACCCCTTGCTCCTATATAAGTAGATCCATCTAGTAGCTTTTCCTTGGGATTTGTTTAGTTAAAAGTTAGCCATTGCAACTTCGTGTACTTCGTTTGTGTCCAACGACCAGACCAAGACCGCTTACGGATCCCCGCCTTTATCAATACTTCATATATACTCGCAATATTCAGATTGCTTTTATCATATTCTTGCTTGTTCTTCGATTGCTTGCAGGAATAGACCTTCGTGGTCAGGTTGATTGTGCTCCAGCGTGGTCAATAACCTCTCGGAGTTGGTTTAGCGATTGCTAAGGCGCAACGTCGTGCACGTTTGTAGTCGGATCGTCAAAGTCGTCTCCACCAAATCGATAGTTATCATCTCATCGAAAGATCGGGACACCCCGCCTCTATCAGAAAGATAAGTTGACACATGCTCCTTTACTCCAACTTCCTGATTTTAATAAGACTTTTGAGCTTGAATGTGATGCTAGTGGAATTGGATTAGGAGGTGTGTTATTACAAGATGGCAAACCTGTTGCATACTTTTCTGAAAAATTGAGTGGGCCTAGTCTGAATTATTCTACTTATGATAAAGAATTATATGCTCTTGTTCGGACTTTAGAAACATGGCAACATTATTTATGGCCCAAAGAATTTGTTATACATTCTGATCATGAATCTTTGAAACATATTAAAAGTCAAGCTAAACTTAATCGTAGACATGCTAAATGGGTTGAATTCATTGAGACTTTCCCTTATGTCATTAAACACAA
Source organism: Triticum aestivum (assembly GCF_018294505.1). Classification (NCBI taxonomy): domain Eukaryota; kingdom Viridiplantae; phylum Streptophyta; class Magnoliopsida; order Poales; family Poaceae; genus Triticum; species Triticum aestivum. The sequence goes on from NW_025262097.1 coordinate 882, forward strand.
GAAGGGAAAAGAAAATGTTATTGCTGATGCATTGTCTCATCGCTATACTATGCTTTCACAACTTGACTTCAAAATATTTGGTTTGGAGACCATCAAAGATCAATATGTGCATGATGCTGATTTTAAAGATGTAATGCGGAATTGTAAAGAAGGAAGAATGTGGAACAAGTTTGTTGTTAACGATGGATTTGTGTTTCGTGCTAACAAGCTATGCATTCCAGCTAGCTCCGTTCGTCTTTTGTTGTTGCAGGAGGCGCATGGAGGAGGATTAATGGGACACTTTGGCATGAAGAAGACGGAGGACGTACTTGCTACACATTTCTTTTGGCCAAAGATGAGGCGGGATGTTGAGCGTTTTATTGCTCGCTGCACTACATGTCAAAAAGCTAAGTCACGACTCAATCCTCATGGTTTATATATGCCTTTGCCTGTACCTAGTGTTCCTTGGGAGGATATATCTATGGACTTTGTTTTAGGTTTACCTCGAACAAAGAATGGGAGGGATAGCATATTTGTTGTCGTGGATAGATTCTCGAAAATGGCACACTTTATACCATGTCATAAAAGCGATGATGCTGTTAATGTTGCTGATTTGTTCTTTCGTGAAATTATTCGCTTGCATGGTGTGCCAAATACTATTGTTTCAGATCGTGATACTAAATTTCTTAGCCACTTTTGGAGATGTTTATGGGCTAAGTTGGGGACTAAACTGCTTTTTAGTACTACTTGTCACCCCCAAACTGATGGACAAACT
>NW_025262098.1:0-1635 GCF_018294505.1 Triticum aestivum
AAAACGCTTAATAGTACTTTCAAATGAGCACATGCCTTGACGTGATCTTGAAGGTGTTCAAGATGGATCAGTCAAAGAAGGAGTTCTTGCCTGAGTTGTAAGGTATGAAGTTAAGACTTAAAGCTCGACCATGGCAGAATAGAGAGAAAGGAACGAAGGTCGTCCCCTATGCTTAAGACATAGGCTCTACAGTATGCTATGCTGTGTACCGCACCTGAAGTGTGCTTTACCATGAGTCAGTCAAGGGGTACAAGAGTGATCCAAGAATGGATCACAGGACAGCGGTCAAAGTTATCCTTAGTAACTAGTGGACTAAGGAATTTTCTCAATTATGGAGGTGGTAAAAGAGTTTGTCGTAAAGGGTTACGTCGATGCAAGCTTAACACCTATCCGGATAGCTCTGAGTAGAGATACCGGATACGTATAATGGAGCAACAATTTAGAATAGCTCCAAGTAGAACAGTTATTTGGAATAGCTCCAAATAGAGCGTGGTAGCTGCATCTAGGAGATGACATAGAGATTTGTAAAGCACACACGGATCTGAAAGGTTCAGACCCGTTGACTAAAACCTCTCTCACAAGCAGAACATGATCAAACCCCAGAACTCATTGAGTCTTAATCACATGATGATGTGAACTAGTTTAATGACACTAGTAAACTCTTTGGATGTTGGTCACATGGTGATGTGACCTGTCAGTGTTAATCACATGGTGATGTGAACTAGATTATTGACTCTAGTGCAAGTGGGAGACTATTGGAAATATGCCCTAGAGGCAATAATAAATTGATTATTATTATATTTCCTTGTTCATGATAATCGTTTATTATCCATGCTAGAATTGTATTGATAGGAAACTCAGATACATGTGTGGATACATAGACAACACCATGTCCCTAGTAAGCCTCTAGTTGACTAGCTCGTTAATCAATAGATGGTTACGGTTTCCTGACCATGGACATTGGATGTCGTTGATAACGGGATCACATCATTAGGAGAATGATGTGATGGACAAGACCCAATCCTAAGCCTAGCACAAGATCATGTAGTTCATATGCTAAAGCTTTTCTAATGTCAAGTATTATTTCCTTAGACCATGAGATTGTGCAACTCCCGGATACCGTAGGAGTGCTTTGGGTGTGTCAAACGTCACAACGTAACTGGGTGGCTATAAAGGTACACTACGGGTATCTCTGAAAGTGTCTGTTAGGTTGGCACGAATCGAGATTGGGATTTTGTCACTCCGTGTAAACGGAGAGGTATCTCTGGGCCCACTCGGTAGGACATCATCATAATGTGCACAATGTGACCAAGGGGTTGATCACGGGATGATGTGTTACGGAACGAGTAAAGAGACTTGCCGGTAACGAGATTGAACAAGGTATCGGTATACCGACGATCGAATCTCGGGCAAGTACCATACCGCTAGACAAAGGGAATTGTATACGGGATTGATTGAGTCCTTGACATCGTGGTTCATCCGATGAGATCATCGTGGAACATGTGGGAGCCAACATGGGTATCCAGATCCCGCTGTTGGTTATTGACCGGAGAACGTCTCGGTCATGTCTGCATGTCTCCCGAACCCGTAGGGTCTACACACTTAAGGTTCGATGACGCTAGGGTTATAAAGGAA
>NW_025262099.1:0-1635 GCF_018294505.1 Triticum aestivum
GGTGTCGCCTTACCTTTGCCCGGGACCGTTTGCGCCTTTTGGCACACGTATATGACAGTGTCGCTAGCATCCATATGATAAGGAGCCCGGGCTGACATGGCTAGTCGTAAACCCAAAGCGGCACAGACTTACAGGGACAGGCATCCATGACCCAGCATCGAACGTGTCGGTCATCAGCGAGTGAATCCGGGCTGTAGCACTGGGCTAGCAGGACTCCGGTGAACCGGGCTGTAGCGGGCTAACAGGACTCCGGTATTCACCGCGTGACATTTCCCCGAAGGGACAGACACAGGAACGAAGAAGGACACATGCCGGCCAGCCTAAGTGTTCCGGAGCAGTAGCAAGCTACCATGGCTCGGTGGAAACACTAGGAGACATTTCCCCGTAAGAGAGGCTACCAAGGATAAACAACTAGATGGTCAGATCCCACACATACCAAGCATTTCAATAACATACACACAATATGCTCGATATGTGCAAATACAACATGGCATCACAAAATGACTCTACGACTCAAGTAATCTATTCAATAGGCTCCGAGGAGCGCGATATTACAATCATGGGTCTCATGACCCAACAATCAGAGCATACAAATCAAAGCACACGCGGAAGCTATCATGTCTGAGTACAGACATCCATAAATGAAAAAGGCTGAGAAGCCTGACTATCTATCAGATCCTGCCGAGGGCACAAGATCGTAGCTGAGGTATCAAACTAAACGTCGAAGTCCACGCGGAACTACTAGTGAGACCGAAGTCTCTCTGCAAAAACATAAAATAGGCAAACGTGAGTACAAATGTACCCAGCAAGACTTACATCAGATCTAGCTACATATGCATCATTATCAACAAAGGGGTGGTGGGGTTTAACTGCAGCAAGCCAGCTTTGACTCGGTGGCTATCCTAACTACGACTGCAAGCGACTCTTTTGAGGTGGCGCACACGAGTCCACATATTCACCATATCAATACACCACTATGGATCCGCTCCCGTCTCCCTACGAGAACGCCATCCATAGCACTCACGCTTATCTTGCGTATTTTAGAGTATCCACTTTCACTTGTCTACGAACTGATATAAGCAACCCAGAAGTCCTTTACCGCGGACACGGCTATTCGAATAGATGATGTTAACCCTGCAGGGGTGTACTTCTTCACACACGCTCTCACCACTTACCGTCGTTTACACGACATGTACTCGGCAACCTTCAAGCGGAAGCCCAACGTGGGTGTCGGCCACGGCCTACCTAAACACTCGAGTCTCTAGTCCAGGTTTATCGCCTATTCGGGTTCCATCCATGAGGAGATCCGGCCGGAGTTTCGCTCACAGCCCCAAACGATGTGAACAGGGTTCCCGAGACACCAAACGGGCGCTCGGTACACCGTGCCACGTGCCTACCGCATCACAGCCCACCCCTACGGTCAGCGCTGCCCACGGCCTCCAGCATACTACAAACACCAGAAACTACTTGCAACTCCTGGACAGAGGACAAGGGTGATCAAGAAGCCGAGAGGGTCCATTGGTTTCGGGCCCAATGCGTGGTAGTAGCTGAATCATGGATCACAAACACAGAACTCAGTTCCTGAGGACGGCTGCAATGAGACAACCCACCATGTACTCCTACATGGCCTCTCAC
>NW_025262100.1:0-1635 GCF_018294505.1 Triticum aestivum
TTCTCCCAGTCAATCTCGTCGGCTTGTGATCCTGGCATGGTTAGCAGCAATAGAAACACACAAGAATATGATCCTACAAACTACTAAGAAGTGGTGGTGGTGTATCACAAATCCGTCAAGCAAATCTCAAATTCTTACCAGTTCTTACCCAGCAGCAGGCGGTGATCGGCAACCGTTGTAGTCAAAAACTCTCAAAGCTTGGATAGAGCGATTACCAGGGAGAGTCAAACACACGACGTAGATGTATGTGGAGCTGGGAAGGCTTATAGTATGGTAGCAAAAAGGGTCAGCAATAATCAATTCAGAGATGCAAAGTTGAATAAACGCTCAACGACGGTACTGTGCTGGTCCTAGGCTAGACTGTGCTAGAGACGCGAGCCTAGAACACCAACAAAATCACGGCGCGGCACGTAAACAAGGGAAAAGCACACTCTGAATTTTTTTTTTTCGCTCTTTTTTTTTGCGCTTTTTTTTTGCGCTCCTTTTTTTTTGCGAAAAATCACTATAATGGCGAGTGTCTCAAAACTCTTCCTAGGTCAAACTGACAGGATGGGCACGAAATTTTTTTTTCCGACCAATTTTTTTTTTTCGACTGCCCGGACCCAAAAACTGGAAACAGGTCAAAAAAAACTTCCTATAATGGCACCTGTCTCAAAACACTCAGAAACACCTAAAAATAGGATAGCCAGATTTTTTTTCGAAAAATGCGTTTTCGAAAAATTTTGGGCCTAAACGGAGCGTGGCTACCCGACTCTTTTTTTTTCCGAAACCTACTCCGGCAAGGAAACACGAATCGGAATCTAGATGGATCTCGAAAACAAACCTAATATGCAAGGAACTCGGATTGGTGGTGGATATATGGTGGTGGTATATGGCAGCGGTGGTGGTAGCGGTGGTAGTATATGGATATGGATATGAATCGGTGGTGGTATATGAATCGGTGGTGGTATATGGATAAGGATTCGGAGCGGTGGCGGATAAGCGGTGGTGGTAGATGGCAGGGGCGATGATGATGGTGCGGCGGCGGTGTGACAACTTATGACCAGAACTCGAAACTCTAAAAGACTAGACTCTAAGACCAGCAACTAGACACGACGATGCAACCGCAAATTCAACAAAGCAAAACCCTAAAAAGATTATGCAAAGGCTCAGATTGGTTCGGATATGATGAACTAACCCTAATTTTTTTTGTGGCTTTTTCGTGGACTGTAGGTATGAAGAACAGACTCGATCTAAACTACGAAAAACTGTAAAATCTCACCGAGCAACCTGGAAATCTGATACCACTTGATAGAGGCGGGGTGTCCCGATCTTTCGATGAGATGGTAACTATCGATTTGGTGGAGACGACTTTGACGATCCGACTACAAACGTGCACGACGTTGCGCCTTAGCAATCGCTAAACCAATCTCCAGAGGTTATTGACCACGCCGGTGCACGATCAACCTGACCACGAAGGTCTATTCCTGCAAGCAATCGAAGAACGAGCAAGAATATGATAAAAGCAATCTGAATATTGCAAATATGTATGAAGTATTGATAAAGGTGGGGATCCGTAAGCGGTCTTGGTCTGGTCGTTGGACACAAACGAAGTACACGAAGTTGCAATGGCTAACTTTTAACTAAACAAATCCC
>NW_025262101.1:0-1635 GCF_018294505.1 Triticum aestivum
TGAGTGCAACAATCACTTGAATCGAGTGGGAGTTGATCTTCCAGATGAGATAGTGATGTTTCCCCAAAGTCATTGCCACCAAGCTGCTAGAGCTTCGTGATGAACTATAACATATCAAGGATAGAGATGATGATCCTTGAGGTATTCGCGTTGTTTGACATCGCGAAAGTAGAAATCAAGAAGGAGCATCAATTGTTGATGGTTGATGAAACCACTAGTTTCAAGAAGGGCAAGGGAAAGAAGGGATACTTCATGAAACGGAAAATCAGCTGCTGCACCAATGAAGAAACCCGAGGTTGAACCCAAACCCGAGACTATGTGCTTCTGTAATAAGGGGAACAACCACTGGAGCAGGATTACCCTAGATACTTGGTAGATGAGAAGGCTGGCAAGGTCGATAGAAGTATATTGGATATACATTATGTTAATGTGTACTTTACTAGTACTCCTAGTAGCACCAGGGTATTAGATACCGGTTCGGTTGCTAAGTGTTAGTAACTCGAAATAAAAGCTACGGAATAAAACGGAGACTAGCTAAAGGTGAGCTGACGATATGTGTTCGAAGTATTTCCAATGTTGATATGATCAAGCATCGCACGCTCCCTCTACCATCAAGATTAGTATTAAACCTGAATGGTTTATTGAATCTCGGTCGTAGTGATACACATTTTCATGCCAAAAGATATAAGATAGTAATGATAGTACCACTTACTTGTGGCACTGCCATGTAAGTCATAATGGTATAAAACGCATGAAGAAGCTCCATGTTGATGGATCTTTGGACTCACTCGTTTTTGGAAAGTTTGAGACATGCGAACCATGTCTATTGGTGTATATGCATGAAGAAACTCCATGCAAATGGACCGTTTGGACTCAATTGATTTTGAATCACTTGAGATATGCAAATCATACCACATAGGCAAGATGACTGAAAAGCCTCGGTTTTCAATAAGATGGAACAAGATAGCAACTTGTTGGAAGTAACACATTTTGATGTGTGTAGTCCAATGAGTGCAGAGGCAGGCAGTGAATATCGTTATGTACTTACTTCACAGATGATTCGAGTAGATGTTGAGAATATTTACTTGATGAAACACAAGTCTGAATTATTGAATGGTTCAAATAATTTCAGAGTGAAGTAGAAGATCATTATGACAACAGGATAAAATGTCTATGATATGATCATAGAGATGAATATCTGAGTTACGAGTTTTGGCACACAATTAAGACATTGTGGAAATTGTTTCGCAATTAATACCGCTTGAACACCATAATGTGATGGTGTGTCCGAACATCATAGTTGCACCCTATTGGATATGGTGCGTACCATGATGTCTCTTATCGAATTACCACTATCGTTCATGGGTTAGGCATTAGAGACAACCACATTCACTTTAAATAGGGCACCACGTAATTCCGTTGAGATGACACCGTATGAATTATGGTTTAGAGAAACCTAAGTTGTCGTTTCTTAAAGGTTTGGGGCTGCGACGCTTATGTGAAAAAGTTTCAGGTTGATAAGCTCGAACCCAAAGCGGATAAAATGCATCTTCATAGGACACCCAAACAGTTGGGTATACCTCCTAATTCAGATCCGAAAGCAATATGGATTGCTTCTTGAATCGGGTCCTTTCT
>NW_025262102.1:0-1634 GCF_018294505.1 Triticum aestivum
TTTGGATTGAGGTAATAGTATTTACGTTATTTTATACATGTGATTTACCTCTGTTATAAATCCTCGAGTACTGTGTGTGTCAGCATACCGATCTAGGGATGACACTTAAGCACAGAGACTTGATCCATTCGGGTCGGGTCGCTACAAGATGGTATCAGAGCACATGTTGACTGTAGGACGTGACCCTAGAAACTGGCAAGCCCATAGGAAGGATTTTCTCAAAAAAACTTTCCTTTTCAAAAAGATCTTTTACCTCTCTTCTTTTCCGGGTCTTATTCAAATATTCCCTTTTAGTGAGACCATACCCTTTTTCCTTTTGGACCACTCGAAGATTCGACGGATGAGACCACTTCAAGAAGTACAAGATATCGGACAACTAAGACCATTTTGGAATGAAGAGGATTTTACTGTGCATTATGATAATGGAAACTACAATGGTTGAAGACTCCGAAGACTGGGAGAATTTGAAGGCTCTGAAGAATTGCCAGATGTGTATGACCTAGGAAGGTTACCCTTATGGAACTTGGCAGACTATGGAAGCTGTCAATACCCGAGAGCAAGGTGTATCGGAGAAAGACCGAAACATGGAGAGTTAGAAACTCAAAGTTTTGTCAAGGAAACACTAAGGCGGGAGATATCAACTATGGAATGATAGCTCATGGTAATGACAAGAGCAGAAACACGGATACCCATGAGGTTATCGCCCGCTTATGATATTGTCACTGTGCGGAGTTAAGCATGCAGATGCATGGAAGGATTGGATAGTAGAAAGGTTATGGATCACCTCTCAGCAAGATGAAGTTTTAACTTTAGACCGGTGTATCACCAGGATCTGGAGTATTACATCAGGAAGTTAAGATGAACCTTCAGGAAGCAGTATTCGACAAGTAAGCATTTCATGAAGGACTCAGGACCCAGAAGTTGAAAGTAGCCAAGCTAGGAAAGGAAAACCTCGAGATAACGGAGACTCGTCAGGAACTGAAGGACAGTAGGATCAGGGTTCATGTCAAGGATGTTGAGACCCAGAAGTTGGAGCGCAACTCCAGAAATATTAAAGGACGTCATGAGAGACTTCGCGTCAACAGAGATGATTTGGCAAAAGAACTTGAGAAGGACAAGCATGATCGGAAGAAGCCATTGGAGGCATGAACAAGACTTGGAGAGTTTGATGACATTGAAGACTTATTGACCTTTAGAAGACCAAACCCCTGTTATACCTACGTTAGATGCGACGTTTGTGAGCTGTCATTTGTTTGTTGTTTTTCCGACAGCCACAATAAAAATCTGTCTTTTCAAAACTATTGTTTGTATTGTGTGCATCCCTCTCGACCTCTCTTATCTCACCCCAAACCCGTGGACCCAATAGAGGATGAATGGAGATGAGCTTGTATTTTCTGGACCGATGAGTCAATTGGAGACGGACCGATGGATTCAGAACATGGAGGATCACATGAAGAATAACCCTATAGTCGGAAGGGATATGACCCGGTATGCTCTTCAATGTTTTGAAAGAGGTGCTGCTACTTGGTGGAGGATGTACCAAACCATCAATGGATGGCAAGAAGTAACCACTTGGAAAGAATTTAAGTGGACTCTACAAAGATCTCGTCTTGTGTCCCAGAAATTGAAGCCTT
>NW_025262103.1:0-1634 GCF_018294505.1 Triticum aestivum
GGATTAGTAACACGTGATCCTTAATGGAAAGAAGAGATAGCCTAGTTCTTAATCCCCGTGGAAGAGAAGATGATGACTCAGATCAGAAGGCCATGAGGTATAAGGAGTAAAAAGAGCCTTACGTTCCATCCCACAATCAATTCCCTTACGTATAACTAAAGCATTTCTAGACTCAACTTCGACCAGTTTGGCTTGGTAATCCTACAGGCAGCCTGGCTCTGATACCAACGCTGTCAGGACCCCGACTCGATGTCACATCGATCTAGCCGGTAACACCTCATATCACTTTGCGGCCTCACGCACGGTATCCCCACGGGTGTCGCCTTACCTTTGCCCGGGACCGTTTGCGCCTTTTGGCTCACGTATATGATAGTGTCGCTAGCATCCATATGATAAGGAGCCCGGGCTGACATGACTAGTCGTAAACCCAAAGTGGCACAGACTTACAGGGACAGGCATCCATGACCCAGCTTCGAACGTGTCGGTCATCAGCAAGTGGGTCCGGGCTGTAGCACTGGGCTAGCAGGACTCCGGTAAACCGGGCTGTAGCGGGCTAACAGGACTCCGGTACTCAAAGCGTGACATTTCCCCGAAGGGACAGACACAGGAACGAGAAGGACACATGCCGACCAGCCTAAGTGTTCCGGAGCAGTAGCAAGCTACCATGGCTCAGTGGAAACACTAGGAGACATTTCCCGGTAAGAGAGGCTACTAAAGATAAACAACTAGATGGTCAGATCCTACACATACCAAGCATTTCAATAACATACACACAATATGCTCGATATGTGCAAATACAACATGGCATCACAACATGTCTCTACGACTCAAGTAATTATTCATTAGGCTCCGAGGAGCGAGACATTACAAACATGGGTCTTACGACCCAACAATCAGAGCATACAAGTCAAAGCACAAGCGGAAGCTATCATGTCTGAGTACAGACATCTATAAATGAAAAAGGCTGAGAAGCCTGACTATCTATCAGATCCTGCAGAGGGCACAAGATCGTAGCTGAGGTATCAAGCTAAACGTCGAAGTCCAAGCGGAACTACTAGTGAGACTGAAGTCTCTCTGCAAAACATAAAATAGGCAAACGTGAGTACAAATGTACACAGCAAGACTTACATCAGATCTATCTACATATGCATCATTATCAACAAAGGGGATGGTAGGGTTTGACTGCAGCAAGCCAGCTTTGACTCGGTGGCTATCCTAAACTACGACTGCAAGCGACTCTTTTGAGGTGGCGCACACGAGTCCACATATTCACCAACCAATACACCACTATGGATCCGCTCCCGTCTCCCTACGAGAACGCCATCCATAGCACTCACGCTTATCTTGCGTATTTTAGAGTATCCACTTTCACTTGTCTATGAACTGATATAAGGGGTCCACGTTTCCATATCCGAGGAATCCGGCTATTCGAATAGATGATGTTAACCCTGCAGGGGTGTACTTCTTCACACACGCTCCCGCCACTTACCGCCCTGTACACGTCACGTACCTCGGCAACCTTCAAGCGGAAGCCGGGCGAGGGAGTCGGCCACGACCTGACTAACCGAACAAGTCTCTAGTCCAGGTTTATCGCCTATTCGGGTTCCATCCGCAAGGAGATCCGGCCGGGGTGT
>NW_025262104.1:0-1634 GCF_018294505.1 Triticum aestivum
TTCGTGTTTCCAAAGTCTGATCTTCACATGAAGACCATGTCAATGCTATCTCGAAGCATGTCTGCGATACTCTGATTTTCAACAAGAACATCCGAAGCACGATGCTAAATTTTATTTATCCCTTATCCTAAAACCGTTGTATGGGTAATATCATGAGATTCCTTCCCCCTTACCTAAATGGTTTTCTACTTTATATCCTGTCATGGATATCATGCTCTGCTTGTCATTGGGAAGGATATACCCCTGAAATATGTGTTTAAACACATTTTCCTTTCCATTGTTCTGTTTAATCTGATGATCATATTTTCCTTCCATTGTTGGTTTAACCTTTCTTGTGATCTATATGATCTGAGAAGTAATATTTTCCTGCTTATGTAAACATCTTGTTGTACAATTCTGTCAGTAAGACCATGTTACTTTTGTCGATGACATTCCGGTAACCACCGATGGACGAGAACTTTGCCTACTGGTCCGCCTCGTTCAACGAGCAGGAAAATGGTTCTCTTCGTCCCTCGCCCTTGGTACCAACGTTGTTGCCGACATAACTGACTTGGTACTCTCTGACATGCCTTGCTATCATGACCGTGAAAGATGTCACTGCTCCTATTACAAAAAAAACCCACATGGTGGGCCCATAACCCACAATTCCACAGGATCGAAACCTGGCTCTCCTGTACACCCCCTGTTTCCAAAGTTATTCCTCCCGCGTGGACTCGTATGTAATTCATGAGCCACCTTCCAATGAGATCGTCAATTCTGGCATCGGACACAATAATTGTCCGTTTCTTGAAACCCCTTTCACCTTCTGCCTAGGCAATGAACGATTGCCTGGCTGCTTGAAACTTCTTATTGTACCTTCCAACGTTACTCTCGATGTGTTTTATTTTGTTTTGTTCAACTCGAGAGGTACTCATATGCTCATTCATGGGATAATCCCAGATTATTACCCTTATAGCATTCTGTCGTTGCTGATCTGCCCCGTTACCTATTCTAAAATACGATGAAGATCCCGAAGAAAGGATGCCGACTTCATCATGAGGACCTGAAGCAGAGGAATGAAGACATCAGTGTAATGGATTGATCTCTTCAAGAAAAGCAACCAAAGACGAGAAGATTCGTTAGGATTTCGTAACCAGACTTTTCCCCCTAGTCCCCCTCTTAAATCTCGGGACGAGATTTCTTGTAGTGGAGGAGAATTGTGACGCCCGGGTAATCAAGCTACAGTAACCCTCTACTAATGATGCCACGTCACCTCGATTACTGTTGCGAATCTCGCGTTAGTTCGAAACCGATTCAAATTCAAATTCAAAAATAGGCAAACAATAAAAGTTTTCAAATATTAAAACTAAAATGTTCGGAGTGAACCAAATATTGCATAGATAATTATGGTGGAGAAACCACACTTTTATAAAATGTTTAAATACTGTTAAATGAATAAAACAGTAGCAAAACAATTATTTTAATGCTTTAAAAATAATAAACATTTTCAAAATTAAATTGTTATAAGCATTAAACTATTGTGGCAGTGGCATAATTTGTAAAATCCTATTTAGGTGCCACTTTGGTAATCTACTAAAACTAAAATAATAGGAAACTAAAAGAAAACAAAGTATAAAAAAAACAGAAAACAAAGC
>NW_025262105.1:0-1634 GCF_018294505.1 Triticum aestivum
TGCTACCAAAGCTTCCATACTGCTAACGGCCGCCACCAGACCCGCCCCAATGCTGGCCTCCTCCACTGGAGCTCCCTTCAGTGCTGCAACTGGCTTGTCGAACTGGTGGAAGCGGACTTAGAGTTTGCCAAATTTAGACAACATATTGTATGCAGTATAAGAGTGAACTACTTCTATTTTGAATATTAAATGGTGAAAAAACGTCTTGTTATTTGGAGAGATACTCTAGTATCGTTTTGAAGTAGGAGAGTGAAATTTCATAACAAGGAGCCTAAATTAAAGTGCTGGTTCGGTATATGCACCAGCTAGCACACTTAGTAGGACAGTGGGCCAAAATTAGGCCAAGGCTGTCATCACGTTATGGTTGTTGGCTTGTTGCTATGTTGGACCACGTGACATAGCTACCTACTTGGCCATGTGCACATCTCCATGAGGCAGTAATATGGTTTGTACGAACCATGAACAAAACGTGAGGCATCCAGCAGCAAGTCTTGAAACATTGTATTTCATTATAGTGGCAAGTGTATATCAGAACAAGGACCAAATACTGGCCTCCCCAGTCCTGCTCCACTGAGAACACTATTCATTGTACGTAAATTTTCCTCTAAAGCATGTTTATATTGCGTATCCCTAACTTCAGTGCAGCCTACAATTAATAATTGATATATGACCTACTGATTTATGCGTAAATCTTCATGCATCCATATATGCATATTATGGAGAACATCGCTCCAGTTCTTGAGCTGAGAGCAGATCAGCATTGATTATTTTGACGAGCTGACAAATTCCTCAGTGATGGCCAATTCTTGGCAGTTAGTTTTAAATATTGGGGTTAGAGAATCTTCAGCCACGCCCCCAATAGGCCCCCAGGACAGTTTTAGCGCCGGCACGCAAAAAACGTTTTGCGCCGGTTTGGGCCGAAACTGGCGCCGGCAGACCCAGGCCGAACCCGGCGCGCTGGGGTGTGCCTGGGGCGCCGTGGAATACGATTTTGGTGCGAACTGGAATGGGCCCGCCGAGTCAGCGACCACGCCGCTTCGTCGTCCTCGTCGCCTTGGCTCCTGCGGGAATCAATGCCAAGGCTGCCATGCTGCAGCGCCGGTCAACCTCCATTGATGCCTCATGGGCGGCGCAGTGAAGGCGGCGCGACGCGCGTCCCGTCCGTTCCCGCCACCCGTCACCCGGAACGCAGGTTTTCACCGCCTCCCCGCCGGTGAACGCCATATTCGCCACAACTCGCCTTCTCTCTCGCCTAGTCTCACCACAGTAGCAACTCGCCCCCCTCTTCCCCCGCCGACGAGCAATGGCTGAGCGGTGCCCCGGTGACGCCGCGGCGGCGAACTGCTTCGGCCCCCGCCGTCTCCATGAGGACGAGGCGCGCCTCCTCTATGAGGCCGACTATTCAGTGCCCCCAAACATGCGGGTGGCGGGCTCGTGGAAGTTGAGCGCCGGCGGCATCCCGGTACCCCCGGTGCCCACCGGGGCTGAACGGCGGGCCGTGATCGCCCGCATCCATTCATCGCTGTCGGAGGAGCAGCGGAACGAGCCGAGGTACGCCGCCGATAGCCAGACGCTATGGAAGATGTACTTCGACCACCACCGCGAAGACCAGATCGCCTCCGGCAATGGCAGCA
>NW_025262106.1:0-1634 GCF_018294505.1 Triticum aestivum
AACCAGATCTGAATCTCAGGCAGATATGATGGTTTAGAACATTTCCCAAGAACTATAATATTGGTCCCTCGGAAACCGGTAAGGTGGATGTCGTGGCCAACACACCCCGCCAGGAGACCTATTATTGTAGTATCTTGATTGGAGAAGTTGGCCACCTCCCCATAGGGATTTCGTAGGATTTACTCCCTAGTTGCCCCTATGGATTTTTGAGATCCCGAAGTCCGACCTTTACTTGATGTCCTAGATGTCAAACCATATCTATGAATGGATTATGCTATCACATCATGGAGAACATTAGAAGCGGAGTGCTAAATGTCTCTCGGTCGATCATCCAGATTTTATTTCCTTGACCCCGCCAAGGGTGAAATCTAAGAAGGTGTTATCTTCCTTTGCATCGGCATCTTCCACCGGTATTCATCATGGTAGTAAGTTGTGTTGCCAGAATCCTTGACACGGATATTGGTAAAACCTTGATGGTTATGGAAATGCTCAAGTTCTTGAGAGCACGCACAAGCGTTAGGTGTTACCATGGGCGCTAACTAGGTTTGCTCCCAACTTCCTCGGTTATGCTATAACTTCTCAAACAGTGGATTCACTCTCTATTGTTGGGTTCTTCCCTAGTTACCAGAATCATTCCCAGTATTTGCATTTTGTTCCCAGCTTGCACCGCCAATGTGCCATTCTACCATGGGTCTCTTCCATTTCCGGTGATAAGCAAATTCATCCATTACGTTGTCTTCAACAAGGTAATCCACATCAGCCAAGTCCGAGTATACCATTCCACCGAACCCCTCCAAACGATTGCTCGAGAATTGCCTTAGGCTGGTTTAAAGAGTCTCAATGATCTCTGAATCAAAGGTAATTCTTTTTGCCACTTAAGGGGATATTTCTACGAGTCACCTTCCCTAAGGTGCCTCGTTGTGGTTTCATGGCAACTCAACTCCTCGCTACGTTGATAATCGATTACCACCTTCTTAAGCGTGAAATTGTTGTCTACCTAGTGAACCTTCGTCATCCGTTTCTTTCCACCCCTCTTGATGTGTATCTCGTGTCTCAACCCGAGAGATGGTTCTATGTCTCATTCCGTGAGTTAATCCTGAGTTGTTCGATCTTCGAGAAGATCGACCCTTCTAGAGTCTCCTTCTTCCCTCCATGCCATGTTGACATGATTTCTCAGAGCAGGACATCAAGACAATGATGGTGAATGAATCAACGTTCAACTGAAGTGCACCCTGGATCGTGAAGATTATACTAGTTGCGTTTACCCTTCACCTTACCCTACGCTTGAATCTCGAGACGAGATTCTTGTTTAGTGGGGGTGAGTTGTCACATCCCTAGCTGCTGGTAGTGCTCTAGGCTAGCTTCATGTGTGCATCATGTCTATATTTTCGAAACTTGAACTGAGGAATTTTTGGAAGCCTCAAAAACTTAAA
The DNA here is from genome assembly GCF_018294505.1 of Triticum aestivum. Lineage (NCBI taxonomy): Eukaryota > Viridiplantae > Streptophyta > Magnoliopsida > Poales > Poaceae > Triticum > Triticum aestivum. The sequence continues at coordinate 1,434 of NW_025262106.1, forward strand.
TAAAAGAGGGGCAAAAACCCTAGAAATCTCATTCATTGCTCCAAAATGCTCTTCTTAAATGTTTGATAATTTTTGGTAAGGGTTCTGGTCCCAACCAAAATATTGAACATTTTTAAGGAATTATTTTTGGGACTTTGGATTTAATTCATTAGCTATTTGAATTTGAATTATATTCATATAATTAGAATATAATTTCAAATA
>NW_025262107.1:0-1634 GCF_018294505.1 Triticum aestivum
TGGCGCGTGAGAGTAGTCTTATGGTTTCAAACCATGAGTTGCTATGACGCCACTCTCGGCAAACCTGAAGGAGAGCTTGATGCTCAACAGGCACAAGCTTTTCAGAAAATGGATACTCTGTTTAAGGCTGCTCTCTTGAGTGTTCTTGGTGAGAACATAGTTGATGCTTATGCGTCAATTGATAATGGAAAAGATATGTGGGATGCACTCGAGGCCAAGTTCGGGGTCTCAGATGCTGGCACTGAGCTGTACATCATGGAGCAATTCTATGATTACAGGATGACTGAAGAGCGCTCCGTGGTTGAGCAAGCTCATGAGATACAGTCATTTGCTAGAGAACTTGAGCACTTCAGTTGTATGCTACCGGACAAGTTTGTTGCCGGAGGTATCATCACTAAGCTTCCTCCTTCATGGAGGAACTTTGCTACCTTGCTGAAGCATAAGAGGCAGGAGTTTTCCGTCCCGGATCTCATTGACACTCTTGATGTGGAAGAAAAGGCGAGAGCAAAGGACACACGTGCTCGAGGTATTCAGGGAGAATCTAGTGCCAATGTGGTACAGAAGCAGAACTTCCAGCCCCACAAGTTCAAGAACAAGGGCACGTTTGATGGTAAAGCAAAGTTTGATGGGAAGAATAAGGCTGTGCAACACACGGACTTCAAGAAGAAGAATGGCAAGAAGAAAGGTGCTTGTCATGTGTGTGGGGATCCTGATCATTGGGCTCCTAGTTGCCCTAATCGCTATGACAAGCGTAATCCTGGGAAAGGCGGCAAGACCGCTAATGTTGTCATTGGAGACACTGACATGAAGGATGCTGGGTATGGTATATTTCCCACTATTCTTTCAGTATGTCATTCTCCTGACTGGTTGATTGACACGGGTGCTAATGTGCATGTATGCGGTGATATTTCCATGTTTTCGTCTTATCAGACCGCAGGGACTTCAACCGTGCTAATGGGAAACGATTCAAGTGCTTCTGTTCGTGGTGTTGGCACGGTCGATCTGAAGTTTACTTCGGGGAAGATCGTGCGGCTGAAGAACGTGCATTATGTCCCCTCCGTCAATAAAAATCTTGTTAGCGGATCTCTTTTGTGTAGAGATGGCTACAAGCTTGTCTTTGAGTCGAATAAATTTGTAATATCCAAGTATGGAACCTTTGTTGGTAAAGGCTATGAGTCGGGAGGCTTGTTTCGTTTATCCTTATCAGATGTTTGCAATAAAGTTGTTAATCATATTTGCAACAATAGTGAATCCAATGTGTGGCATTCACGTCTTTGTCATGTTAACTTTGGTTGCATGTCGCGACTAGCGAAATTGAACTTAATCCCTAGTTTCACCACTGTCAAGGGATCTAACTGTCATGTGTGTGTGCAAGCTAAGCAACCTCGTAAGTCTCACACGACTGCGGAAATAAGAAATCTTGCACCACTAGAGCTCATACATTCAGATCTATGTGAAATGAATGGTGTGTTGACAAAAGATGGAAAGAAATATTTCATGACGTTAATTGATGACTCCACTAGATACTGTCGTGTGTATCTTCTGAAGTCTAAGGATGAGGCTTTAACTTTTTCATGATCTATAAAGCCGAAGTGGAAAACCAACTTGATCAAAAAATCAAGAGGCTTAGGTCC
>NW_025262108.1:0-1634 GCF_018294505.1 Triticum aestivum
CCATCGGATTACGGTAATCACACATTCCTCCTCGTCCGGATTCCCTGCTGCATGAACGGAGGGTTTGTGTAGAGCTTGGGCAGGGGTATGAGCGGGTAGCCGAAGAAGCTATATATCACATAGATGTAGGTTTTACGTAGGGGTTTGGGCAGGTGGCTGCAGCCGGCGTGCTGCACGGCTGCGCCCTGAGGTGCCCCCACCCAACCCTAGTTAGCGAAGTTTGCTTCAGTTGCTATTTGTGCTGATTCCTTGTGAGTTTCTTCGTCCACTGTTGTTTTTTCGAAACAAATGCAAAAGATTTGCCTCATCTCATTGATAAAGAAGGGGTTAAAACCGAGCTCCGAGGTCCATTACTTCTCAACAAATGGCCGAAACATAAACTACTACTCTCGCGGCATGATCGAGCTCAATTTTTTTGCCCCAACAATTACCCAATTCCTCGCCTCACTCTTTGTCAAGGCTACAACCCTAGTGGGTAAGGTGGACTTGCCCTGGAAAACCCTCGCGTTCCCTTCTTTCCAAATCTCCCAGACGACCAACAGCAACAGGGAGGCTGTCGCCTTGCGCCCGTGGCCCGTTTGCAGAACCGTCCTCTCCCACCACTCATCGACTGACAACAAACCAGGCAAAGCTTAATCTCACGCCACACTCTCATGGAGAACCTACACTTGAATAGCAGGTGCGCCGCAGTCTCAGGTTCTCGCTTACAAAGCTGGCAATCGCCACAATTTGAGCACCCTCTCCTTCGGAGCCTATCGGCTGTCCAAATTCTGTTCTTGATCACAAGCCAGACCAAGAATTTGCACTTAGGAGGTGCGCAATTATCCCACACGAGGCATCTCATGCTAGTGACGACGACACCAGCAAAGAGCGCCGTGTAGGCAGAGGAGGCCGAGTAGATTGCTGAAGCCATGAATTTCCAAGCAAGGGCTATATGCGGCAAGAGCTTGCCAGATAATTAACCATGCATGATTATCCGGTGACGTATGTAGTTTAATTATCATGATTATTGGTACGTACTAACAGAAAAACAGGCGTCACTATTATATTTGTTCATCTATTTCAGGTAATTGATGCTTGTGCGTCATACTTTTCAGATTCAGTTAGTGCCGATCGGTATCTTGTGCCTACACATAGGGCTCACTGGCTACTACACACTCACCCAATTATAGTCAGATCATAGAAGTCGGTCGGCAATACGTAGGGCTTAGCACATGCAAATGAACCTTTGAACAGATGCACGAGCGAATATTTTGCAAAATCTAAGGTACGTTTTCAAGGCACAACAATTTTTACGTGATAAACATATATGAAACGCGAGCTTACTCAACATATTGCAATTGTCATGCAGGCTTATTTTTCTCTAAACAAGGATAATAACCATTGGATTACATGTGTCACGCATACCGTTAAGAAAGAGCTTCAGGTTCTTGATTCATTGATGGGACGAGAACGTTCTGAATCTACCACGAAGCTCGTTCAGGATTTTGTAAGTTTCATAATCATATGTGTAAATTTCAGCCTGTCATTTGTTTACCATATGTACTTAACATGTTTGCGTCGTTTTAACTTTATTTTCATAGAGAACAGCTTGCGGGAGATATCCAAGATGCAAATGATAAGTTAATTATTTC
>NW_025262109.1:0-1634 GCF_018294505.1 Triticum aestivum
ACCAGAGACGCGTCCCGCCTCTTCGGACATGCCACCACACCACCGCGCATGTATGAGGGCCCGGTGCGACGCTCCGGTGGCATTGCTACCCCCAGTGCCCCCGTCTCGCCTAACCTTGTAACCTTTGACCACGGGATCTAGCCCTTTGACTTTGCACGGATGGGCTTTGACCAGTGGACCTCCCCACCCGGTTGTGTTAGGTCAGCCCATAGGAACACTTTGGAGCAACATCCGGGCCAGACCCACAGCAAGATCCCCTCCGTGTAGACCCCATGCTTCCGTTTTCCCCCTCCAGGTGCCGGCGGCAGCGCCGTCCGTGAGAGGGGGCATACCCCGGACACGCGTGCCGGGCGTTTGCAACCGCCACAACACTTCCAGACTTGTGAGAGGCCACCTACGCAAGATTTGGCGGCATGCTAGCCCCCGGAGGCCGCCGGCCACAACCGTAGACGCGCGAAGGGCAATCCGCGTAGAGGGAATTTTCCGGATACTTCACCATCACCAAAAATTATAAAAAAATACCATCGTTCCTATAGCACATGTGCCCACGTCATGCAAAAAAACTCTTGATTTTATCGCGCTCCGAGTATTTAGTAATATTGACGCCACATCATTACCGCACAACGTCTACTACCGTGTCATCGCCGTCTGTGAAGGGGGGGCCACGCACCGGAGACGCGTCCCGCCTCTTCGGACATGCCACCACACCACCGCGCATGTATGAGGGCCCGGTGCGACGCTCCGGTGGCATTGCTACCCCCCAGTGCCTCCGTCCCGCCTAACCCTGTAGCGTTTGACCACGGAATCTAGCCCTTTGACTTTGCACGGACGGGCTTTGACCAGTGGACCTCCCCACCCGGTTGTGTTAGGTCAGCCCATAGGAACACTTTGGAGCAACATCCGGGCCAGACCCACAGCAAGATCCCCTCCGTGTAGACCCCACGCGTCCGTTTCCCCCCTCCAGGTGCCGGCGGCAGCGCCGTCCCTGAGAGGGGCACACCCCGGATAAGCTTGCCAGGCGTTTGCAACCGCCACAACACTTCCATACTTGTGAGAGGCCACCTACACAAGATTTGGCATCATGCTAGCCCCCCGGAGGGCGCCGGCCACAGCCGTAGACGCGCGAAGGGCAATCCGCGTAGAGGGATTTTTTCGGATACTTCTCCATGACCAAAAATTATGAAAAAATACCATCGTTCCTATAGCACATGTGCCCATGTCGTGCAAAAAAACTCATGATTTTATCGCGCTCCGAGTATTTAGTAATATTGACGCCGCATCGTTACCGCAGAACGTCTACTACCGTGTCATCACCGTCCGTGAGGGGGGGCCATGCACCGAAGACGGGTCCCGCCTCTTCGGACATGCCACCACACCACCCCGCATGTATGAGGGGCCGGTGCGACGCTCCGGTGGCATTGCTACCCCCCAGTGCCCCCGTCCCGCCTAACCCTGTAGCGTTTGACCACGGGATCTAGCCTTTGACTTTGCATGGACGGGCTTTGACCAGTGGACCTCCCCACCCGGTTGTATTAGGTCAGCCCATAGGAACACTTTGGAGCAACATCCGGGCCAGACCCATAGCAAGATCCCCTTTGTGTAGACCTCACGCATCCGTTTCCCCCCTCCAGGTG
>NW_025262110.1:0-1634 GCF_018294505.1 Triticum aestivum
TTGGCGAATGTACAATGTTATACCAATGTAATAGCATCGAATCGTTTGGTAAATTTGGTCGCAATGCATGTCACTCACATTTTTCTTCTCAAATTGATTTGATTACGTTCTTGCCTGTACAATGCATCTCACTCACATTTTTCTTCTCTGGCTCTACTTGACTGTTCTATCAATCTATTCTACGACGTATTCGATTCATCTCACGTTCACCTGAAGGGGCTGGCTGTCGTCGTCGGCTCCGTGAACGTCTCCAGCCGCGGCTCCGTCAGGTCCACCTCCTCCTGCTCCGCCGACCGCCAGCTCCGCCCCATCGTCGTCATCATCGTCACTGGCATCCCGACGTTAACCGTGACCTCTCCGGACAAGACGGCGCCCTTGGCATTGCTGCCGTACCCTCCGTGCAGGTGATCGCGGCGATGGCCGTAGTCGTCGTCGTCCTGCCACACTGAGCATTCCCGCGGCCTCTCGGCGTGGAAGCCCGGGGCGAAGGCGCCGGCGGCGGCGGGCAGGTGGTGGCGACGGCGCTTGTCGGCGAGGGGCGCGATGGTGGAGAGGATCTGGACGACTTTGGTCATGGTGGGCCTGGCCTCGGGGTCCCACTGCAGGCACTCTCTGGCCAGGTGGGCCATGATCTGCATCTCCTCGGGCGGGAACGCGCCCTTCAGCGCCGGGTCCGGCAGCTCCGCGACCACCAGCCTACTGTCCCGCAGCCGCGACGTCGCCCACATCACCAAGCTCTCGTCCGTTGGTGGACTTGATGTCCTGGTGGAGGATGCGCGGCGCCGCCGCCTCGTGGAGGTACTCGAGGCCCCTCGCCGCGCCCAGCGCCACGCCGACGCGCGTCGCCCAGTCCATGGGCTTCCTGTTGAGGTCGTCCAGGCACTCCCGCAGGTTGCCGTTGGTCATGCACTCGAACACCAGCAGCCGCTCCAGCTGCCGCCCCTGCCGCTCCGAGCAGTACCCCAGCAATGGCACCACGTGGCAGTGGTTCAGCCGCGACAGCAGCTCTATCTGTTCGTTCATGGAGGAAGAAGATTCAGATGCCAATCAATGGTCATGGATTATGGATGTTCTCTTTTTCAGAGTTCACACTTTTTTGAAAAAAGTTTGTAGTTCAGACTTAATAACAGAGTAAAACAGAGCATCAGAACATGATTTGCAATACCTCTGACAGGAACTCATAGTCTTCGTCCGCACCGCCGAGGGGCCGAAGCTTCTTCACGGCGACGACTTTGCCATCAGCGAGCTGGCCACGATACACCTTGCTCGTCCCACCGACGCCGATGAGCTGTTCGTCGGAGAATTTTCCGGTTGCCTGGTCCAACTCCGCGTAGGAGAATCGGAGAACCACGCCAGGGAATGGGCCGTCTTCGCTCCGGGAGACGAGCGGACAGCTGCACAAAAACCCTGCGCCGTGACAGAAAAATCAGAGTTGAAACAAGAACCAAGACTGACCTCCTGAATAGAGAACTCTGAAGAAATTCGGACAAATAACACAGAAATGTTTTGCCTTGCCTTTGATGACACTGAGCCCGGGTTTGGGTTTCAGTTGGGTAAGGGGAGAAGATCGGTGGCTAACGAGGTTCGATCTGCTATTCCAGCTGGCGTACTTGTCAAAAGAGTGCATCCTGGAA
>NW_025262111.1:0-1634 GCF_018294505.1 Triticum aestivum
AAAAAAAGTTCCCTATGGGTTAAGAGGATTTTGAAAAATAGTGAAATTTTAGAAGCCGAACTAGCGCGATCATATTTCTGAACTAATTCTTAAACATTCTGTTGGAATGATGCAAATGATATATATGGTGTTAGAAAACTTATGAAATTTTCGTCATCTTTCTTGTAGAACATCTTTCCTAATGCTGAATGTTTCAAATGTGGTATGACAAATGACGGAGTTTTGAGCGAAATCATATTTTTGCTTTATTTACTAAATGGTTTGTTGGTAGCAAATAATACGGCGTTGGAAAGCTGATAGAAATGCAAAACTTTTTGTGTATAACTCTGCTCCTATTTCCTTATGGTTTTTAACTAAGTTTTGAATTTTGAGAAATTCTTTGGGAATGCATATTTTGTAGATGCTTTCCCTGAGTGCGGCAAATGATATACCGCTGAAAAGCTATGAAAAATGTGGAACTTTTCATGTAATATTTTCTCTAATTCCTAACCGTCTTAGAGTAATTTCATAAATAGTGTTCCCTTCGTGAAGGAAACATAGTACTCAGAATGCATTATGTGCAGACTTTGAATTTCAAATGTGTTTCCGCTTGAACTTCACTCTATGATTCTGTGTTGTCTTTTGACCGTAACACCTCAACCGTTCATCGAATATAGAAAATGATACACCGTTGTCACGCTGTAGAAAATGTGCATCACTGACATGTTCCAATTTTTAAAAAATTCATGGTTGTTTAATGGGGAGAATATCTGGTGATACCAGCACTTAGATGCTCACATGATACTAATTCAAAAAATTCAAATTTAAATATATCCAAAAATTCAAAAAAATCATGGATGATCATAACACATGTGTCTGCAAACCCTCTAAAATTCAGATCCAAATTCAATATACAAACTGAGGAAAAAAAAGACAAATTCAGCCTGAATAGTGTCAACAAAGACAAAAAAATTGAATAGTGTGAAAACTACACTATTCACATAAATTTTTTCCTTTTTGTTTCTTAATAGACAAAAACATGAATAGTGTATATAAAATTTGGATATGAATTTTTTAGGGTTTGTAGATACATATGTTTTGAACATCTATGATTCGTTTCAGAAATTTTGAAATATTTAAATTTGAATTTTTCAACTTGGTATCATGGTAGCACCTAAGTCTTGGTAGCATGTGATATTTTTACCTTGTTTAATGCTCCCTCTAATCTATATTAAGTTAGTACATTATTTTTTCAACGTGTAAAACTTGTTTTGAAAGTTGTACACCAAACATTTAGACTATTTATCGAAATGCGTGTATGATATACTGTTGAAAAGCTTATGAATATAAGTAACTTTTTCATTTAGATATTTTTTTCCAAATTCATCACCCATTATTAAAACTTTTAAAAATATAATTAACTACTTGGATATGTTTTGGTTTTTTGAACATGTAAATCCAATGTTTTTTGTAAACATCAATCTCTTCAGTAATTTAATTAGAACTTCTTGATTTATTTTTAATTAAATTTGAACCACTCTCTTTATCTAATTAGGACATCAATGATTTATTTTTCAAACGGGAAATATTCGATGGTTTTTATAAACTTGAATTGCTATTTTATTTTAATTTAAAATTTCAGGTTCTATTTTTTG
>NW_025262112.1:0-1634 GCF_018294505.1 Triticum aestivum
CGCCGCCAAGGTCCCCAGGATCAACAATCAGAACGCTGAGGAACAATCCGCTCCTGCAGATCCGAGAATCTGTCCAGTCGAAGCGGGTGTTCCCGACAAGCTTCGCCCCGGCAAGCTTGCCGGGGGATCGCCAGCTCCGGCGGAACCGGAGGTTCTTGCCGTAGAAGCCGGGGTCCCTGCAGCGGCCCTCACGCCTTTAGTCCTTGCCGTCGAGCCCCGGGCTCCGGCATGGGCACAGCAGATCGTCCGTTTTCTGCAAACTGGAGAACTTCCCGACGACCCAGAAGAAATGGAAAAGATAACCAGGCAGTCAAGTATGTACCAGTTCATGGACAACGAGCTGTACAGAAGAAGACTCAACGGTGTCAGATTGAAGTGCATCTCCAGGGAAGATGGACAGAAGCTGTTGGCAGAGATACACGGAGGCATATGCGGCCATCACATTGGCGCAAGAGCGCTTGTCGGGAAAGCCTTCCGGCAAGGGTTCTTCTGGCAAGAAGCCCTCCAAGATGCAACTGCACTAGTAGCCAAGTGTGAAGCGTGCCAGTTCCATGCAAAGCAGATTCATCAGCCAGCTCAAGCTCTCCAGACGATCCCTTTATCCTGGCCCTTCTCGGTCTGGGGGCTCGACATCCTCGGCCCCTTCCCCCGAGCCGTCGGGGGCTTTGAGCACTTGTACGTTGCCATCGACAAGTTCACAAAGTGGCCAGAAGTGGAACCAGTGAGGAAGGTGACGGCCCAGTCCGCGATCAAATTCTTCAGGTCGATTGTTTGCCGTTTCGGGATCCCCAACAGGATCATCACCGACAACGGTACGCAGTTCACAAGCCACGCCTTCATGCAGTATACCCAAGACCTCGGCACCAAGGTCTGCTTCGCTTCTGTTGCTCACCCCAGGAGCAACGGTCAAGCGGAAAGGGCTAACGCCGAGGTGCTGCGCGGGCTCAAGACCAGAAGTTTTGACAGGCTGCGCAAGCGCGGACGGAACTGGATCGAGGAGCTGCCGGTGGTTCTTTGGTCGATCAGAACGACGCCAAATCGAGCCACTGGCCAGACACCATTTGCTCTAGTTTATGGAGCAGAAGCAGTTATCCCCACGGAACTCATATATGGATCTCCTCGAGTGCTCGCTTATGATGAGCTCGAGCAAGAGCAGCTGCGGCAAGATGACGCGCTGCTCCTTGAGGAAGGACGTCTCCAGGCTGCGGTACGAGCTGCTCGATACCAACAAGCCTTGCGTCGCTACCATAGCCGCAAGGTCAAGGCCAGGAGTCTCGAGGAGGGCGACCTTGTTCTTAGGCGCGTTCAGTCGGCCAAGAATTCCAACAAGTTGACGCCAAAGTGGGAAGGCCCTTATCGGGTGAGACAAGTCACGAGGCCCGGCGCTGTCCGCCTCGAGACCGAAGAAGGCTTACTAGTGAGCAACTCCTGGAACATAGAGCATCTTCGCAAGTTTCACCCATAAGGCGCGGTTGCCGTGATCCGCTCCGGCAACCACCGTTTTGTACAGGCCTTGCCGCTGTTGCATGTAACCCCTTGTACAAAGCCAGGCGCAGACCCTGGCAGCAGATAAAGGAACCCTGTTAGGCGACCTTGTTCTTAGGCGTGTTCAGTCCGCCAAGAATTCCAACAAG
>NW_025262113.1:0-1634 GCF_018294505.1 Triticum aestivum
CGTGCACCATACCGTACCAATCCAGAGGAGACGAAGGAGATTATGCGTCAAGTACAAGAGCTTCTCGACAAAGGTTATATACGCGAATCCCTTAGTCCTTGTGCTGTTCCTATTATTCTAGTGCCGAAAAAGGATGGTACATCACGTATGTGTGTTGATTGTAGAGGCATTAATAATATTACTATTCGTTATCGTCATCCTATTCCTAGGCTAGATGATATGCTTGATGAATTGAGTGGCTCTACAATATTCTCCAAAGTTGATTTGCGTAGTGGCTACCATCAAATTCGTATGAAATTGGGAGATGAATGGAAAACAGCATTTAAAACTAAGTTTGGATTATATGAGTGGTTAGTCATGCCTTTTGGGTTAACTAATGCACCTAGTACTTTCATGAGATTAATGAACGAAGTTTTACGTGCTTTCATTAGGCGTTTTCTTGGCCAAAACGGTCACACAAGTGAGGAGTTTTCTTGGCCTCGCTGGATTCTATAGGCGTTTTGTGAGAGATTTCAGCACCATTGCTGCACCTCTCAATGAGCTTACAAAGAAAGATGTGCCTTTTCTTTGGGGTACCGCACAGGAAGAAGCCTTCACGGTATTGAAAGATAAGTTGACACATGCTCCTTTACTCCAACTTCCTGATTTTAATAAGACTTTTGAGCTTGAATGTGATGCTAGTGGAATTGGATTAGGCGGTGTGTTATTACAAGATGGCAAACCTGTTGCATACTTTTCTGAAAAATTGAGGGGGCCTAGTCTGAATTATTCTACTTATGATAAAGAATTATATGCTCTTGTTCGGACTTTAGAAACATGGCAACATTATTTATGGCCCAAAGAATTTGTTATACATTCTGATCATGAATCTTTGAAACATATTAAAAGTCAAGCTAAACTGAACCGTAGACATGGTAAATGGGTTGAATTAATCGAGACTTTTCCTTATGTCATTAAACACAAGAAGGGAAAAGAAAATGTTATTGCTGATGCATTGTCTCGCCGCTATACTATGCTTTCACAACTTGACTTCAAAATATTTGGTTTGGAAACCATCAAAGATCAATATGTGCATGATGCTGATTTTAAAGATGTAATGCAGAATTGTAAAGAAGGAAGAATGTGGAACAAGTTTGTTGTTAACGATGGATTTGTGTTTCAAGCTAACAAGCTATGCATTCCAGCTAGCTCCGTTCGTCTTTTGTTGTTGCAGGAGGCGCATGGAGGAGGATTAATGGGACACTTTGGCGTGAAGAAGACGGAGGACGTACTTGCTACACATTTCTTTTGGCCAAAGATGAGACGGGATGTTGAGCGTTTTATTGCTCGCTGCACTACATGTCAAAAAGCTAAGTCACGACTCAATTCTCATGGTTTATATATGCCTTTGCCTGTACCTAGTGTTCCTTGGGAGGATATATCTATGGACTTTGTTTTAGGTTTACCTCGAACAAAGAAGGGGAGGGATAGCATATTTGTTGTCGTGGATAGATTCTCGAAAATGGCACACTTTATACCATGTCATAAAAGCGATGATGCTGTTAATGTTGCTGATTTGTTCTTTCGTGAAATTATTCGCTTGCATGGTGTGCCAAATACTATTGTTTCAGATCGTGATACTAAATTTCTTAGCC
>NW_025262114.1:0-1634 GCF_018294505.1 Triticum aestivum
TTTTTCAGAAAAGTATGCAACAGGTTTGCCATCTTGTAATAACACACCTCCTAATCCAATTCCACTAGCATCACATTCAAGCTCAAAAGTCTTATTAAAATCAGGAAGTTGGAGTAAAGGAGCATGTGTCAACTTATCTTTCAATACCGTGAAGGCTTCTTCCTGTGCGGTACCCCAAAGAAAAGGCATATCTTTCTTTGTAAGCTCATTGAGAGGTGCAGCAATGGTGCTGAAATCTCTCACAAAACGCCTATAGAATCCAGCGAGGCCAAGAAAACTCCTCACTTGTGTGACCGTTTTGGGCTGCGGCCAACTCTCAATAGCTTCAATCTTGGCTTTATCAACTTCAATTCCCTGTGGAGTAACAACATAGCCAAGAAAAGATACTCGGTCGGTGCAAAAGGTGCACTTCCCAAGGTTACCAAACAAACGTGCATCACGTAGAGCAATAAAAACAGCACGTAAATGTTCCAAATGTTCTTCCAAAGAACTGCTATAAATCAATATGTCATCAAAGTAAACTACCACAAATCGTCCAATGAAAGCACGTAAAACTTCGTTCATTAATCTCATGAAAGTACTGGTGCATTAGTTAACCCAAAAGGCATGACTAACCACTCATATAATCCAAACTTAGTTTTAAATGCTGTTTTCCATTCATCTCCCAATTTCATACGAATTTGATGGTAGCCACTACGCAAATCAACTTTGGAGAATATTGTAGAGCCACTCAATTCATCAAGCATATCATCTAGCCTAGGAATAGGATGACGATAACGAATAGTAATATTATTAATGCCTCTACAATCAACACACATACGTGATGTACCATCCTTTTTTGGCACTAGAATAATAGGAACAGCACAAGGACTAAGGGATTCCCGTATATAACCTTTGTCGAGAAGCTCTTGTACTTGACGCATAATCTCCTTCGTCTCCTCTGGATTGGTACGGTATGGTGCACGGTTTGGCAGTGAAGCACCAGGAATTAAGTCAATCTGATGCTCAATCCCTCGAATAGGCGGTAATCCCGGTGGCACGTCTTGTGGAAAGACGTCAGCGAACTCCTGCAAAATGTTAGTGACAGCAGGAGGCAAAGAGGAAGGCACATCCTCGAATGAAAATAATGCCTCTTTGCACACAAAAGCATAGCAAACAGCTTTGCTGAAATCTAGCTCATCAATATCAGATTTGGTGGCAAATAAACATGCACTTTTCAATTTAATTTCAGAAGCAACACTAGATGGTTTATTATTAGGCTTCATTTGTTGCTCAAATTCTTTTGCCACAATCTGATTTTCACTCTTATTCTTCTCCTGTTTTGCTTTATTAGCTCTATTAATATCATCTTTCAAAATGGAATCAGGAGTCATAGGAAGCAAAGTAATATTTTTATCCTTATGAACAAGAGTATAGTGATTGTTTCTACCATGGTGTACAGATTTTTTATCAAATTGCCATGGTCTACCAAGTAATAAGGAACATGCTTGCATAGGTACCACATCACAATCAACATAATCAGCATATGTAGAGATACTAAAATGCACACGAACAGTACGTGTTACCTTAACCTTGCCGCTGTTGTTGAACCATTGGATGTAGTAAGGATGTGGATGTGGTCTTGTGGTGAGAGA
>NW_025262115.1:0-1634 GCF_018294505.1 Triticum aestivum
TTTAAACTCTTGGCAAAATTTTAATAACTAAAACCTGGTTAAATTTTTGGGGTGTTACAATTACTACTCCCTTAAGAAAAATCTCGTCCTCGAGATTTCCAAAGAGCAGTTGAGAAAAAGAAATACTCCATATGCGTTCGAGCGGTTGCGAGTCTGCTGCCGTGGTGCTGCGTGAATAAAAAATAATCCATGTAGTGAGGGGATAAACGATGCAGCAACTCAGGGAAAAGAAATCTCATTCTAGGATTTTTCGCGGTTACACAAGTTAATCACGAAGAAAACTAGTCATACTAGTAGAAACTAAATACACGACTCGTCGCACAAATTCGAGGTACCATGCATAAGCTACAACGTAATAATAAATGCTGAAATAACAAACACAGCAGTGACGTCTAAAATGAAAATGGTAACTGGACGGGGTCCCGATAAAATGTCTCTGGTAAAGGGATACACTCCTCCTCAATTGGAGGAAGTGGATTGACCAGTCGATGTATGCGTCTCTCCGGGTCGGGCCTCAGTGGTCTGCCGATTGCAACCCAAGGCAGAGGTTTTCCCGGATTCCTTCCGGTATGCATGCAAGGCACATGAGGATGATCATCATCACAAGGGTGTTCATTTCCAACAGCATGGAAATCACAAATAAGCATTCATGCAATTGATCATATCACATGAAATAACAAGTTTGAATGGTCTCATTGTCACGAAACCTCCAAGATTGGTTGTTGTGGTCTCATTGTGCACTACGGGGCCAGGCATTATGGCTCAGTTTGGGGTAGAGAATGTGTTGTGCTGGGTTGGGGCTAGCGTGCCCTTTTTATAGAAAAGGGGACGGAGTCTTCCTTCGCACGCTTGCGAATGAGACATTTTAGCCATCGGTCACTGGCGTGTGATTGACGGGCTAGGTTGATAGGTTGGGCACCGACTGCCAAAAGTGTCGGGGTCATTGTGTGGCTATCTTGCACAAGAAGCTTGGCTGGGGTTTGGTTAAGGTCTGGTGGGTTGGTTTGCCTAAGTTTTTAGACCTGGCTAAGATAGGATTAGCCAATGGTCAGCCTAGCTCTGATACCAAGTTTGTGGGGACCGGTTTCTCCAGGTATTAATTCCCAGAAAATGGCCCTTGTGCTCATCCGCCCCAGGACTACTGTTAGCTGATGAGGCACCAACTTGATACAGAAATTCCAAGCAAAACACAAAATATGAAGTACAAGACCATTCTGGTCTGTGAGTACAACAACTGATTTCTAGCGGTTGATGGCGGAAGCGGGTTGTGAAACATCAGTGTCCATGGAACTCCATTTCCCACGGGAACAGCTGACCAGGTTAACTCCTATCTTCGCGAGGCTGCTATCACTGTTGCTTAGGTTCCGGGGCTGTCGGCACGGTCGCTCCTCTCCGCGCAAGAAAAATCTGGCCAAGACAATAGCCAGGGGCAAGCCAGTGAGTACTTTGAATGTACTCGCAAACATTGTGAACACATGTATAATATGACAATGATGTGCTGAAAATATTTTATGCTCATGACGTCAGTCACAAAAGATAAATAAAACTCTGATGCGTGCAAGCATGTTATTTATGAATATGCAACAACATAGTAGTATTAAAATTAAGAAATAAATAACAGGCATGCCACAGTC
>NW_025262116.1:0-1634 GCF_018294505.1 Triticum aestivum
CTGAGCTGCCCAAGGTGATTTTCTTATTTTGCAATCTCATTTGTAGTTTTTATCTAAGTATGTGGTCATAAATAATGCAAAATTTTATTAGCTTCGATGCCACGCTACCTTCCCTGTCATGCATACTTTTGACTCTACATAATGGTTTAAATAAATTGTGTCTTTTATATTGGAAACTAATTCGGAATTCGTTTCTATTTCAATTAGAGCCCTGATGTATACAAGGATTGTGTGGTTGTACATGTCACTCGCTATGAGGCGGATGACCTGAATATACGCACTGGGAAAACAGAGTTCTTAGGTTGTTGGATCCTGGAAGCCATTTGCACTTATACCAAAGTCGGGATGTGATGTCTACTCACTACTAGAAATACCACTACTAATGGCGCACCTAATATGGCCATTAATGGCGCATCACTGGTGCGCCATTGATAGCACGCCATTAGTAATTTTTACTAATGGCGCACCTCCTGGTGCGCCATTAGTATCTGGTATACTAATGGCGCACCACCTGGTGCGCCATTAGTATATGCGAGGGTGCGCCATTAGTATGCCTCCCAGGGGGGCATGTATACCCAGGTGCTTTGGCATACTAATGGCGCACCACCTCTGGATGCGCCATTAGTAACCGCAGCATACTAATGGCGCACTACCCGGTGATGCGCCATTAGTATGCACTGTCATACTAATGGCGCACTGTCATGTGATGCGCCATTAGTATGAATATTAGGTTTTCTTTATTTTTTTATTTTCTGTTTTTTGCACAGGTTACAAAATGTATAATTTGACAAAATATAGACAGCACACATCAACAATAGATTCATCAAATACAATAGAAGATTAGTCTTTGATTACAATTCATCATATTAGTCTCCGAATACAATTCATCATATTAGTCTCCGAATTGAAAAGACCGAACAAAGATAGAACATTATATTACAAGTCTCGAGACCGCGAGTAGCGAGTTTATCTTCGCATTACAAGTCGATATCGATCATCTAAACTACCATCACATAGAAGAGAGCTGCGGTCATCACGATGAGCATCATCACGATGAAACTCGTCTTCATCCGGTTCCTCCAACGCTCCCTCCCCTCTCCCGCTAGATAGCGGGCGTATCTAGATTCGGCCTCGGCCCTAGTGGTGTACCCTTTGTACCTGTTACCGCTGAATCGGTGAACCTGTCTCCGACACTCCTCCCAGTCATCGTAGACTCCGGGAACCTTACCCTTGTACACGACATACGTCGGCATCGCTATGCACTAGCCAAACGAAACGTTAGTACCAATTCACAGACAATACATAAGCAATATATAAGTATGCAACAGAACGATCGGAAGAGAAAAGCAAGACATTAATAGCATCGATTACATCTAAGTTGAACGACTCTCGAAACCAAAGAGACATACTACAAGTTCATTAAAGTTTAATTACAACATGAGCCAATCGATGTTTCAGAACTAGACAACTCGACTCAAGGGACCGGAGCGTGGATGAAGCTGCCGTCTATCGTGGGAGTCATGAAAGAACGGGCGTTGTCATCCTGCATTTGTAGCATTGTGTCGATGTCACTGTTGGACGGTTGATTTCTGAGGTAGAACTGCCCCGAGGTACGAAGGACATCTTGATGGATG
>NW_025262117.1:0-1634 GCF_018294505.1 Triticum aestivum
CCGGTCATGGGGCATCCATCCTTCTCTTCGTGGCTGGGTGAAGCTTTCCGCAGGATGTCATGGCGCTTCTCCATGCATCCCGGCCACCACTGGGTGCTCCAGGGTGCCCGTCAACCGTCCTCCACCCAGTAGTGATTTTCCGAAGTCCTTCTTGATCATTGTAGTTCATGGGGTTGTCATCATCATTGACTCTCACATCTTGCTTATGAATTTCACTCAACCCAAAACCCGTCTACGAGCATAGCAAAATAAACTACTTCGTCCCGGGGTCATGGTAACAAGGGGATTGGTTCATCCTACCACGTGATACTACTCAAGTTTAATGACTTCAAGATTTCACTACTGCATGCGTGGTGGAGTGGTGACAATTCTAATGCACAAAAACATAGGTATAGAAATAACATGATCAAGACTTGCCTTGCTGATGATCCTCGTAAGTTAAAGAGTCGTAGTAGCAAGCTTCGCACTCCGGAAACTCTACGGAGACAAACAATGAACACAATAAGCAAAACAATAGGATCACATAACACAACATAACAAAAGTAACCTAACACAACAAAGCAACCAAAACCAAATCCAAAGGAAAACTCAAAGAAAAATCACTCAAAGTTTTCCCTACTTCAAACCATAGCTAAAAAAATAGTTTTTATATAATAAAAATTCCTTAATATAACCTAATCATGGTTTTAAGTTAACTTAACAGAAAAGGTTTCACTAAGCAACTAGGAGCAAAAAGAATTAATTAAAAAGCTATTATAAAACTCATTTTAGGTCTAATCCAATTTCTATTAAGAAAATAATTTAAAAAAAACTTTTATTAATTATAAATAAAAGTTCAACTATTAGGATGACAGAAACTAACCTAGAATAACTAATCACATGTTAAAAATAAATTAATTTACTAATTAATTTAATAGGAAAACATGAACTAGTTAATTAATTAGGATTAATAGGATTCTGTTTTAAACTAATTATTTATTAATCCTAAAATACCAAAGTTAATTTCTAGGGTTTGGCAATGACAAAATAAAGTTGGGTCAAAAGGAATCATGCAAAAATAATTTTTCTAACTAAAGTTATAGCAGATTTACTATTCTGACTAAAACTAAAATAAAGCCATTTTAATTATTTTTAACATAGCTAAATATATATTCTACAGAAACTATAGAAAATTTGCAATCCAACAAAAAAAGAATCATCTAAAAATATTAAACAGAATAAAAGATATACATTTTTGAAAACAGAAACTATTCGGCTAAAACAGAAAATTCAAACTAAAAGAAAAAAGCCTAATGGGCCTATACTGTGCACTAGGCGTAACTTAGTCTAAACGGGCCTAGGTTTAAACTAAACGAACCGGCCTAAAAATAGAAACCTAAACTAAAACTAAACCGCTCGGAACCGGCCGATTTTATGAATAAAACCTAACCCTTCGGGGTTTCTAATCCTAGCCCTAGATCTAGGATCGGACGGGGGAGGGCGATGCCGGTGACTTACCGGACTCCGGCGACGGCGGCGGCGGCGGCGAGAATGCGTCGGGGCGTCCGGGCGTCGGCGAGCTCCGGCGACTCGTCGGGGAGATGCGGACGAGGTCGGGGAGGGGTTCGGTGGTGTTGGGGGTGGTCGGGGAGGAG
>NW_025262118.1:0-1634 GCF_018294505.1 Triticum aestivum
CTTAACCTATAAGTCTTCAATACACCAAAATCACTAAGGGGCACTAGATGCACTTACAGTATTCCGAATATAGTCATACGTGCTTATGGAAAAGAACTTGCATGACATCTTTTGTCCTACCTTCCCGTGGCAGCGGGGTCCTAATGGAAACTAAGGGATATTAAGGCCTCCTTTTAGTAGAGTACCGTACCAAAGCATTAGCACTTACTAAATACATGAACTCCTCAAACTACAGTCATCACCGAGAAGTATCCCGATTATTGTCACTTCGGGGTTGTCGGATCATAACACATAATAGGTGACTATAGACGTGCAAGATAGGATCATGATCTCACATATATTCTTGAAACATAATAGGTTCAGATCTGAAATCATGGCACTCGGGCCCTAGGGACAAGCATTAAGCTTAGCAAAGTCATAGCAACATCAATCTCAGAACATAGTGGATACTAGGGATCAAACCCTAACAAAACTAACTTGATTACATGGTAAATCTCATCCAACCCATCACCGTCCAGCAAGCCTATGATGGAATTACTCACGCACGACGGTGAGCATCATGAAATTGGTGATGGAGGATGGTTGATGATGACGATGGTGACGAATCCCCCTCTCCGGAGCCCCGAACGGACTCTCGATCAGCCCTCCTCAGAGAGATTAGGGCTTGGCAGCGGCTCCGTATCGTAAAACGTGATGAAACTTTCTCTCTGATTTTTTTCTCCATGAAAGAGAATATATGGATTTGGAGTTGAGGTCGGTGGACGTCCAGGGGGGCCACGAGGTAGGGCGCGCCCGGGGGGAGGGGGCGCGCCTTCCACCCTCGTGGACAGGGTGTGGGCCCCCTGGCACTAATTCTTTCGCCAATATTTTTTATTAATTCAGAAAAGTTGCTCCATGGATTTTCAGGTCATTCCGAGAACTTCTATTTCTGCACAAAAATAACACCATGGCAATTCTGCTGAAAACGGCGTCAGTCCGAGTTAGTTCCATTCAAATCATGCAAATTAGAGTCCAAAACAAGGGCGAAAGTGTTTGGAAAAGTAGATACGACAGAGACGTATCAACTCCCCCAAGCTTAAACCTTTGCTTGTCCTCAAGAAATTCAGTTGATAAACGGGAAGTGATAAAGAAAAACTTCTACAAACTCTGTTTGCTCTTGTTGTTGTAAATATGTAAAGCCAGCAATCAAGTTTTCAGCAAAGATTATGAACTAACCATATTCACAATAACACTTAGGTCTCATGTTTACTCATATCAATGCCATAATCAACTAGCAAGCAATAATAAAAAATCTCGGATGACAACACTTTGGCAAAATAATCATAATATGATATAACAAGATGGTATCTCGCTAGCCCTTTCTGAGACCGCAAAACATAAATGCAGAGCACCTTTAAAGATCAAGGACTGACTAAACATTGTAATTCATGGTAAAAGAGATCCAGTCAAGTCATACCCAATATAAACTAATAGTAATGCATGCAAATGACAGCGATGCTCTCCATCGGGTGCTTTTTAATAAGAGGGTGATGACTCAACATAAAAATAAATAGATAGGCCCTTCGCAGAGTGAAGCAGGGATTTGTAGAGGTGCCAGAGCTCAATTTTAAAATATAGATGAATAACATTTTTGG
>NW_025262119.1:0-1634 GCF_018294505.1 Triticum aestivum
AGGTTAAGAAACTCCGGTTTAACATAGACCTCATGAAAAACAAAAACTTGGCAGAAAAAAGCAAACAAAAAACTGTCGTCGAGGCTTTTCGAGGGCTGCCAGGCCCAAATCGAGGCTTTTCATGGGCTGCCAGGCCACTGAGTTAAACCATTTTGGCAAAGCCTTTTAAGATGGCCCTCCAACTAACCAATCATCGTTTTAACTTTGACAAGTTCAGGGTCTCAATGAGAGTAACTGTCAAACGTTCGACGGGTCGTGCCAGGATTACCTGGATAGGAGTGGCTTACTTGATGAAGGCAGGCTAACCCGGGGTTTTAGGTGAATACACCAGGCTTCCAAGCCGTGGGTCGATACCCATCTACAAGGGTCCTTTCAAACTCTTTGGTATTTGACGCAAAGAGCCCCCAAGTAACTTTGTGAGTTGTGCTCAATGGGTGCCTATGTTTGAGTTGTGCGTAGCAACAAGACTCTCTTTGGCCCCTTGGGTGTGAAGCTCCCAAGCTTTGTTGTGGCATGATAGCTGCATCAGGAGGGTAGTAATGCTATGTTCTCTTTGGTGAATACACCTATGTTTGAACAGGAAGCCCCCATATTAACAGATATTTGAAGAAAAAACGGCGGAGGCCCTACTTGATAGCAAGGATGCCGGTTTATTATATTAATCATAATATATACATTGTTGAAATATGTACATATGAAAAGCCTGTGGCTTCAAGTGTAATAAGGCCGTAGGAGAGCTATGTTCCATGGCCGCCGGGTCTCCTCCTCAGAGCTACGTGAGTCTTCTCGAACGTCAATGAGGTAGTATGATCCGTTGTGCAGATTTTTGCTGACCACAAAAGGCCCTTCCCAAGGTGGGGATAACTTATGCATATCAGTCTGGTCTTGAATGAGCCGAAGTACCAGATCGCCTTCTTGAAAGGTTCTTGTCTTAACCCGGCGGCTGTGATAACACCGAAGGTCTTGCTGATAAACCACCGACCGAGCCAAAGCCATGTCTTGCTTCTCATCTAACAGGTCCAGAGCCTCTTGGCGTGCTTGCTTGTTATCCGCTTCAACATAATTCGTGACCCGGGGCGAGTCGTGACGAATATCACTTGGGAGGACAGCCTCAGCCCCATAGACCAGGAAAAAGGGTGTATATCCCGAGATCGGTTTGGGGTGGTATTTATGCTCCATAACACTGATGGTAATTCCTCCACCCAACAACCCGGCGTCCGCTTCAAAGCGACCATGAGCCGAGGCTTGATACCCTTCAGGATTTCTTGATTCGCCCTCTCAGCTTGACCATTGGACTGGGGATGAGCCACGGACGCTACATCAAGCCGGATGTGCTCTCGTTGGCAGAACTCCTCCATCCCACCTTTAGAAAGGTTTGTACCATTATCTGTGATGATGCTATGTGGAAAGCCGAAACGGAAAATAATCTTTTTGAGAAATTGAACCGCCGTGGCTGCATCACATTTACTGATGGGCTCCGCTTCAACCCATTTGGTGAACTTGTCAACCGCCACCAACAGGTGGGTCTTCTTGTCCTTAGAACGCTTAAAGGGTCCAACCATATCAAGCCCCCAAGTAGAAAATGGCCAAGTGATGGGGATCATGCGTAACTCCTGAGCAGGAACATGAGCACG
>NW_025262120.1:0-1634 GCF_018294505.1 Triticum aestivum
AATATTAACCTAACGAAAAATGAATAGTTAGGTTAATTACCCACTGTTAGTTATTCAGTCTGATGCTTTGTTCTACACTTTGATGCAAATTAGTATATAGAAGAAGCTATTTACTAGCAGTACCATATATAAAAGACATTCAGTCTGATGCTATTTACTAGCAGTACTAGCAGTTTTTTTCTTCTTCGATAACTGTATTGTCCATCAGACTGTATTGGCCATATATAAAAGACATTCAGTCTGATGCTATTTACTAGCAGTAGTAGCAGTTTTTTTTCTTCTTCATTAACTGTACTAGCAGTTTTTTTCTTCTTCATTAACTGTATTAGCTATTTACTAGCAGTACTAGCACTTGGATCATATGCTAACGCTACATCGATACATCATCATGCTGGGTAATATTAAACCCAAGCAACTTTATAATCAACCCAAGATATATCAACTACTGCATTGTCCTGCCTAATAAAAACAGTCATGCCAGCATATAGTATATAAATCTGAATTTGTGTTTACAAGAAGAGTTCCCATTGCAATGTAAACCTGAGAACACAACTCACCTCAAGTGCAGGATATAGCAGACACCTACTTCTTCAGTCAAGTGCAGTAAAAGACTGTTTGCAGAACATGTTTAGTCAGAGTTGAATTAGAATCCATACTATGCTCTACTATGCTTGTAAAGGAACACCTGCTAGCTAGCTGCTGTCGAGTTGCCAACATTCGTCGTCAGTGAAAAAAATGAAGAAGAAAAAAGGCATGCATGCACTGCTTTGCCAAAACAGAGAACTTTAGTCCTCTGTTTTTGCTAACTGCTACACATACCCCCAAGTGAACCACCACAACATCTAAAAGCTAACAATTGTTTTTGCTTATATAATCAGACTTTTTGTGCTAAAAAAAATCATAGAACAACTGCTCCAAATTTCTAAATAAACTGACATTTCATTTTATTCAATAATGAACTGTACTCTTTATGGGTTGTTTAGTTAAATGCAGAAAATCCAAAGTTAATTGCGCCGGGCTTTTCTATGTTTTTTATACATAACTGATAAAACCCTAGGAGTTAACCGAGCCACCAACAGAATGTGGACTTAAAAAGAGAGAGTCACGGACAGTGACATGATACATTTTCATAAAATTAGCTAGTTTTACTTATGGTGCACAAAGGAACAAGTACTGCAGTGCACTTAGAAAAAAATGAAGGAACTTCTCTCTACCACACGTAATCTGATTCTTTCACATTGCTTGTCTTTTCCTTTTTTTACTCAATAATGGTAAGCACTAATACTCTTAACTGCACTATAGAAACTGAACCAAATGAACTCCATGGGTGCTGCCATCTCACCCGTCATTGACGGCGCAATGAAACAATTTTTATAACTGGTGTTTGTTCTTCTCAAAGTATATTCCTTAATCGCAATGGCTAACTGCTGAAACTATACGTAACAGTCAAAACACAAACAGAAAGAACCAGATTTGAGAAATTCAGAAACTATAAACTATGTAACTGCTGAATTATACACAACCGCTTCCAAGGCCTACTAGTGTTTTTCAGAGAGAACAACCATGTACAGTTAAAAAATGGTAACTGTGTTGGGGGGAAGTTGATGTTGCTCGATGCCTGAAGTGAGGCCGGC
>NW_025262121.1:0-1634 GCF_018294505.1 Triticum aestivum
CATTCGCTAATTTGTGCGTAATGCAACAATCCTTTCATATTAAACTTGTAGGCTAATTCAGAGTCTATGGACGCCGAATTGAGACAAGTCGCTAATGGTTTTGACTATAAGGTCCGTTCATTTGACAAATACGACATCAACGGGTATCGCTTTCGTACCTATGGCAAAGAGCTATCTATGGCCGACCGAAAGTCTACAAATTGTTGTGTATCTGCTATCGGCGAAGGAGGTACCGAGTATTATGGGAGAGTTGAAGCAATTTATGAACTTCTATTCTATGGTGAAAACCCACCGAATGTCGTAGTCTTCAAATGTTATTGGTTTCAGCCGAAGGAGACTAGAAGGACTCATGAACATATAGGGCTAGTTGAATCAACCAAAGCACCCATTTAGATGTTCCTGATGTCTATATTACGGCTCAACAGGCGACCCAAGTATTCTATCTACCGTGGGCCTGCCAAACTAATCCAAATCTGAAAGGTTGGGATGTCGTTTATGAAGTGCCGCCACGTGCTAGACTATCTCCCCCAAAGGAAGAGGATTATGAACCTCACATTAACCCAGACACATATGAAGGAGAATTCTTCCAAGAGACACGTCTTTCCAAAAAGCGTTTCAAGAACCGCTATACTTCACCCCAAAACATTGAAGTAGACAGCGACAGTGAATCCGACATCACCCCAGAGGAGGAACAAGAAGAGCCGGAACAAGAAGAGGTTACTGCTGCGGATGACCTGTCATTGCTTGACCGATTACGTCAAGGTGGCCTTGCACATGTTGATGCCACTGAACCCTATGAGCCCGTCATTGATTATAGTAATGATGATGATTATGCATTTATTGATGATACTGATCGAGATTATTAGTAGTGTCAGGTATTAAATTTTTTAATGTTGTACTTGATGATGATACACTTAAGTGATACACATATTATTATTCATGTCGGTCTTTTTTTATGTTGTACTAATTTTGTTTACTGTTTGTCATGGCAGGTGTTGAAAGATGGTGGGCGCTGGCCGGGAGCGCGCCAAGGCCCCTTCTTCGTCGGCGCGTGGTCTGAGGTCTTCGATTCCAGACGTACCTCTCCGCCGAGCGTTGCTAGACAGTATGTCCACACCGCCGGGCCCTTCTTCGTCGACCGCGGTGCCCAGCAGGGGACGAGGTAGGAAGAGAGGAGGTGGGGCACGTGGTCGCGGGAGAGGAGGTAGGGTGACTGCTAGGGCGCCTTCCTCGCCGCCACCCCCAGCTGTTTCACCCGAGCACGTGACTGCTAGGGTGGACTCGTCCGAGGAGGAGGCTACACGGACTCCGGTCCACGGGTCTTGGGCCCACGAGCCTCGGGTCGACTGGCCTTCGGCCCACGAGAGTTCGGCCCACGAGACCCCGGAGGAGCACACGTCCGGATGGGGTACCTGGCCGGATCAGCCCGAGGAGCCGAGTGGCCATGCTGATGATGGCGGGGAGCCGACTGATCTTGAGGAGGAGGGTGGCACCGTCTACCAGCGTGGTGCTACACGGCTCCCGTCCGTGCCGGCGACCCGCGAGCAGAGGTGGTTGATCTTCCCTGATGGGGAGAGGTACGTAAGTGCATTTAATATTTTTGTACCTTCTGCATTCACGTTTCTTCAAATAAC
>NW_025262122.1:0-1634 GCF_018294505.1 Triticum aestivum
CATGAATTGACTCTGGATCCTGTCATGATTAGTAGAACAAGAAACAAAACCCAAAAATAATGTTCCTATAACTACTAGGATGTGGTGGTAAAACGCTCACAGTAAAGCAAATATCAATGTCTTACAAGTTCTTACCATGCAGCAGGCGGTGATCGGCAACCAGCGGTGTCAAGTAACTCTGAATATTGAGTAAAGCGATTGCCAGGGGAGCGTACGTATACACGGTGTAGAAATATGTGGAGCTGGGTTGGCTATATATGGTAGCAAAAGATTAGCAATAATCAATTCAAAGATGCAACGTTGAATAAACGCTCAACGACGGTACTGTGCTGGTCCTAGGCTAGACCGGACTAGAGACGCGAGCCTAGAACACTAATGAGGTCACGGCGTAGCACAACTAGCATCAATGAAGGATACTAAGTAGCTATTGACAGCAAGATATAAGTGAAGATCACAACAGCAGTGAAGATAATGAGGTGAAACAACAGCCAAGCAGGATATATCAACAACTTTGTCTCCAACTTTCCTCTGAAAAAGTTTGTGTCAATTTTTTTGTTTTTTTTTTCTTCTCTCTTTTTTTTCCTCACACTTTTTTTTCTTTCTCTCCTTTTTTTTCTCTGACTTTTTTTTCCTTTTTTTTTCTCTCGTTTTTTTTCTCTCTTTTTTTCTCCCTCTTTCCAAAACAAACTAGATAAGATGCAGATTGGATCAAGTGAAGATGTGAACGATCTCAACTATTATTATGACAATGAATGGTGGGTAGCACGTGGTGGAAATTGATGGATGGGTGGTGGACAGCGGAAGAGATAATGATGCAGCGGTGGCGTGACTAATGTGAACAGAACTCGAAACTCTAAACGAACTAGACACTAAGACCAGCAACTCGACACGGTGATGCAATCGATAATTCAACTATGCAATCAATGAAAAGAAAATTGCAAAGGCTCAGACTGGCTTGGACCAAGGATGAATAGATCTAACTCTTTTTTGTGGCTTTTTCTTGGACAATAGGTAAGAAAGTAAATCTAATCTAGGAAAACTGGAAATTCTCACCGAGCAACCTGAAAACTGATACCACTTGATAGAGGCAAAGGTGTCCCGATCTTTCGATGAGATGATAGCTATCGATTTGGTGGAGACGACTTTGACGATCCGACTACAAACGTGCACGACGTTGCGCCTTAGCAATCGCTAAACCAACTCCGAGAGGTTATTGACCATGCCGGAGCACAATCAACCTGACCACGAAGGTCTATTCCTGCAAGCAATCGAAGAACAAGCAAGAATATGATAAAAGCAATCTGAATATTGCGAGTATATATGAAGTATTGATAAAGGTGGGGATCCGTAAGCGGTCTTGGTCTGGTCGTTGGACACAAACGAAGTACACGAAGTTGCAATGGCTAACTTTTAACTAAACAAATCCCAAGCAAAAGCTACTAGATGGATCTACTTATATAGGAGCAAGGGGTGGCGGCCAAGGAGGTGGGAGGACGTCCCAAGGCAGCCTAAAACTAAATCTAGGTCGTACAAGGGCAATGGGCCCAAGTGGAGGTGATGTAACACCTTTGGACTTGTAGTTTGACTCGGATTCTGCTGCAGCATCAGATTGTTTCGTCCACAACTCAACGCTC
>NW_025262123.1:0-1634 GCF_018294505.1 Triticum aestivum
AGGAGAGGTCGGCCAGCGGCGAGTGGAGGGAGGACGGAGGAGGAGGCCGGTACCGAGTCCAGCGAGGAGGATGAGGTGATGGCGGCGCAGATCGGAGGAGGGGCAACGGGGGAGGACTGGCGGCGCGGGGGTTGAGGGGGAGAGATCGAGTGTGTGTGTGTGAGTGTGATCTGGATCGGATAGGTGAGTGGGGGGAGATGGAATGGCTTAGTAGTAGCGTGCTATAGCAAAATGCGCTACTGCTAAACAACCTATCAGTAGCGCCTTTGGCCGAGAATGCGCTACTGCTATGTTAGACATAGACATAAAAAATACATTAATCATCAATTGTCTTTTTGTGTATAATCTGATTTGTCAATAGGAATTCTCGACGGTTGGTTTAAGAACATGTGAGGATTCCTATTGCGGCCACAGATCCTACACATAGAGTTCAATGAAGACCAAGTGCTTGTGAAAGTTGTAGAGGTAACATATTTAAGGTGGTACAAACTCACTTCACGGAGCGAGGTGGGACTAAATTTTTGTAGTAACCTTAGCAGTAGCGATTATTGCGTAAATGCGCTGCTGCTACGATCCGTAGCAGCAACATGCTTTGTATTAACGCGCTGCTATAATTGGCCTCACGGCGGCGTCGTGGGAATTTTAGCAGTAGCGCGTCCTAGAGTGTGCGCGCTACTGATAAACTTGTACCAGCAGCGAGTTTTGAAAGCGAGCGCTACTACTACGTAGTAGCAGCGCCTGGTTTTAAAGCGTGTTGCTGGTAAGATTCTGTGTATAGGCTTTTCCCTAGTAGTGAGGGCTTGCAGTCACGATAGCCAAAGCGACTCAAGATCTTTTCCACATAGTGAGATTGAAGCAATGTAATGCCACCATCATCATCTCTCAACAACTTGATGTTCAGAATGACATCAGCCACTCCTAAATTCTTCATCTCAAAACAGCGAGATAGGAAATCCTTGACCTCCTTAATAACATTCAGATTTGTTCCAAAAATCAGTATGTCATCAACATACAAGCAAAGCATAACTCCCTCGCCCCCACCATGGCGATAGTACACACATTTGTCAGCTTCGTTCACAACAAAGCCTGCAGCTGTTAGAGTTCTTTCGAACTTCTCATGCCACTGTTTGGGTGCTTGCTTGAGTCCATACAAAGACTTCAGCAACTTGCACACTTTTCCTTCCCGACCATCTATTACAAACCCATCTGGTTGTTCCATATAAATTTCCTCAGCCAACTCTCCATTTAGAAAAGCAGTCTTAACATTCAGATTTGTCCCACGAGCCGAGCCTTGTACTTTTCAATAGTACCATCAGGCCTAAGCTTCTTCTTGAATACCCATTTGCATCCTATAGGTTTGCATCCATAAAGACGATCAGTTATATCCCAAGTTTCATTCGCCAAGATGGAATCCATCTCGCTACGAACCGCTTCCTTCCAGTAGTCAGCATCTTCCGATGCATAGGCCCCCGAAATAGAACTGGGAGTGTCATCTATGATATACACAAGAAAATCATCACCAAATGACTTTGCAGTCCTCTGTCTCTTGCTCCTAGTAGGAACTTCATTGTTTTCCTCCACAGGACTTTCAAAGTGTTCCATCGAAATGGCAGGTTCGGTAATTGTAATTGGTT
>NW_025262124.1:0-1634 GCF_018294505.1 Triticum aestivum
CCCTCCGTGCTGTTGCAGCCGCCCTCTCGGCATCGCCTGCCACTTCAACCGCCCTCTCGACCACTGCAAGAGAGAATCGTGGTAGGCAGCCGCCCTCTCAGCCACTGCAGCCATCCTGTGGGGGGCCTAGATCTCCCTAACTATGAATCTCCACGAGATCATCTTTGTCATCCGCTAGTGAACACACGGACCTAACATGAAGAAAAAACACATTGGATTTGAATTGCAAAGTCAAGACACAGACTAAACCTAGCATAAGTCAAACCTAGAAGAATCACGTACTCTGCATTTGAGCCAACTTTCAGTCCATCAAGGCTCTCAACAACTGTCATCTCTCTAATGGTTGTATATATCGTGGACACTCCCTCAGTGGTATTTCGAATATTGGTGATGGTCGTTCCTCCACATATCTTCTACAAGGAAGAGATGAGGAGGAACGGCCTCCTATAAACGTCTCCACAGCTCCTATAGTTTCACGGGAGAAGAGGGGGCCCGTGATCTTGCCTGGGGCGAGGTAGATCGGCGCTGGCGCCACAACTCCTAAGGTTTCACCTAAGGGTGGAAGCAGTAAAGAAAACGATTCACTCCAAACATTCACTCTTTTAGACTAGGAGCAAATGTTCTTCAACTTTCTTCTATATGTAATTATATATGTTGAGATTAATGTCTATACTTACATGAGTATAGTATAATAATAGGAGCAATATTTTTGTGCATCAGTGCCCACACATTTTCTCTTGATCCATCACTACACATACAACATGCACTCGTGTTTTTTTATTACTGCCAACATGCAAAGCAGAAAACCAAGTTTCATTTTCCTGCCTCCCATCTGGTAATCCGAAAGAATCAAATACATTATAACCAGAGCCAGGAGAATGGACCTATATGTAGCTGCGCTGCTGCTCCGATGAAAGAGGGTAGCTTCTTCCGCTGCTGCTGTGGACGCCCCTCCTTAACCATGTTAATGTGGAGATTGCAACCTTCCAAAACCAAGCCACTGAGAGCATCTAGAGCATCTTCTAGGTGGGCATGGGATGTTGACATAGTTATGTGGCCGATATATCGTGAGCGCTTGGTCTTCTTATCGCAGATCACCTCGGTGCTGAACACTTTACCATGTTTGCCGAACAAGAGTCGCAGCTGAGAGCTTTTCACGGTGAGAGGTAGGTTGTACACCAACACCTTGAAACAAGGCTCATAATATCTCTCGACGTGAATGACGTGTGTTGGACACGTAATCTCTTGCCTCTTCACGCCACGAGCTTCCAGAGAGCTCCTATTGATTTCCTGATAGAGCAACATCAATGTTAATCATCAGTTCATCACTACTAGAATTTTATCGTGTACGTCTAGGCCTCGAGATGCTTGCTTACACATATTGCCGAGTGTTAAACTCTAGATGGTATCGGTTCTATTAGCCATATGTCATGATAAAACTACCAGAAATAGCATTATGCGAAATATAATTTTGTGATGTTTATTTTGCAGGTGTGTAATTACCTGAACCGGAGCCATGATTGTTTCTGGGATGAGCCAAGTGCACTTCTCGCAATTCCATCCTTGAGGCAGCCGCTCAATGAACTTGACTTCATCATTGACAAGGTTGTACCTGAACACACCGTATTGCTTAT
>NW_025262125.1:0-1634 GCF_018294505.1 Triticum aestivum
GCAGATAGGATGTCAAAACATTGTTTCCTCGACGATTTTTGAGGAAAGGTTGTATGTGATACAACCGGAAGGTTTTGTCCATCCTGAAATATGCTAATAAGTATGCAAAGCTCCAGCAATCCTTCTGAGGACTGGAGTGAGCATCTCGGAGTTGGAATGTATGCTTTGATGATGATCAAAGATTTTGGGTGTATACAAAGTTTATGAGAAACTTGTATTTCCAAAGAAGTGAGTGGGAGCACTATAGAATTTCTGATGAGTATATGTTGTTGACATATTAATGATCGGAAATGATGTAGAATTTCTGGAAAGCATATAGGGTTATTTGGAAAGTGTTTTCAATGGAAAACCTGGATTAAGCTACTTGAACATTGAGCATCAAGATCTATAAGGATAGATCAAAACGCTTAATAGTACTTTCAAATGAGCACATGCCTTGACGTGATCTTGAAGGTGTTCAAGATGGATCAGTCAAAGAAGGAGTTCTTGCCTGAGTTGTAAGGTATGAAGTTAAGACTTAAAGCTCGACCATGGCAGAATAGAGAGAAAGGAACGAAGGTCGTCCCCTATGCTTAAGACATAGGCTCTACAGTATGCTATGCTATGTACCGCACCTGAAGTGTGCTTTACCATGAGTCAGTCAAGGGGTACAAGATTGATCCAAGAATGGATCGCAGGACAGCGGTCAAAGTTATCCTTAGTAACTAGTGGACTAAGGAATTTTCTCAATTATGGAGGTGGTAAAAGAGTTCGTCGTAAAGGGTTACGTCGATGCAAGCTTAACACCTATCCGTATAGCTCTGAGTAGAGATACCGGATACGTATAATGGAGCAACAATTTAGAATAGCTCCAAGTAGAACAGTTATTTGGAATAGCTCCAAATAGAACGTGGTAGCTGCATCTAGGAGATGACATAGAGATTTGTAAAGCACACACGGATCTGAAAGGTTCAGACCCGTTGACTATAACCTCTCTCACAAGCATAACATGATCAAACCCAGAACTCATCGAGTGTTAATCACATGGTAAATGTGAACTAGATTATTGACTCTAGTAAACTCTTTGGGTGTTAGTCACATGGGGATGTGACCTTGAGTGTTAATCACATATCGATGTGAACTAGATTATTGACTCTAGTGCAAGTGGGAGACTGTTGGAGATATGCCCTAGAGGCAATAATAAATTGATTATTATTATATTTCCTTGTTCATGATAATCGTTTATTATCCATGCTAGAATTGTATTGATAGGAAACTCAGATACATGTGTGGATACATAGACAACACCATGTCCCTAGTAAGCCTCTAGTTGACTAGCTCGTTAATCAATAGATGGTTACGGTTTCCTGACCATGGACATTGGATGTCGTTGATAACGGGATCACATCATTAGGAGAATGATGTGATGGACAAGACCCAATCCTAAGCCTAGCACAAGATCATGTAGTTCGTATGCTAAAGCTTTTCTAATGTCAAGTATCATTTCCTTAGACCATGAGATTGTGCAACTCCCGGATACCGTAGGAGTGCTTTGGGTGTGCCAAACGTCACAACGTAACTGGGTGGCTATAAAGGTACACTACGGGTATCTCTGAAAGTGTCTGTTGGGTTGGCACGAATCGAGACTGGGATTT
>NW_025262126.1:0-1634 GCF_018294505.1 Triticum aestivum
TGGAAGTTGTATGTTCGACCATATTGATCTCGTATAACAATTTATAACTAGTAATCATATTATTTCATCACCAATTTTATTCCTTTTGATCCATCACTATAGATTTTCATTTCATTGAAAACTGAAAACTTATTAATGAAGCGTCATTGACATATTCCGGAATCATTTCCACCATTTCATGATTCGAGGGTAGTCCGTGTATCTATATGCACCTCAGATAGCAACTTACCTATAGAAATTAGACAATTTGGTACAATTTTTAACCGTTTTGATCTATCATGGTTGATTTTCTATTTTGGCGAAACTGAATACTTGTTTAAATAGCATTACCGACAAGTGATAGAAGCCTTGATTCGTTTCTTGTTTCGAAATTGCGTATGCCGCCATTTGAAAATCCAACAATAACTTATAAATGTAGGAGTCACATAATTTTTAGTAGTTTTTCATAACCTTTTAATTTATTACTATACATTTTCTCCTCCATTGAAACTCAGAACTCATTTAAATAGGACATTCAACAAATTATAAAAACCTTTCGATCATTCCATTCTTCGAGAGTAGTCTCGAGCGCCGTATGGAAGCCGAACAGCTTATCCACATAAATTATTCATGTTTAGCACCTTTACTTAAACTTTTGATCCGTTACCGTATATTTGTTTCGCTTGAAAGAAACTTACTTAAATAGCATCATTTAGAAATTCCATCAGCATTTCTTCCTTTCAACCTTTGGAAGTTGTATGTTCGACCATATTGATCTCGTATAACAATTTATAACTAGTAATCATATTATTTCATCACCAATTTTATTCCTTTTGATCCATCACTATAGATTTTCATTTCATTGAAAACTGAAAACTTATTAATGAAGCGTCATTGACATATTCCGGAATCATTTCCACCATTTAATGATTCGAGGGTAGTCCGTGTATCTATATGCACCTCAGATAGCAACTTACCTATAGAAATTAGACAATTTGGTACAATTTTTAACCGTTTTGATCTATCATGGTTGATTTTCTATTTTGGCGAAACTGAATACTTGTTTAAATAGCATTACCGACAAGTGATAGAAGCCTTGATTCGTTTCTTGTTTCGAAATTGCGTATGCCGCCATTTGAAAATCTAACAATAACTTATAAATGTAGGAGTCACATAATTTTTAGTAGTTTTTCATAACCTTTTAATTTATTACTATACATTTTCTCCTCCATTGAAACTCAGAACTCATTTAAATAGGACATTCAACAAATTATAAAAACCTTTCGATCATTCCATTCTTCGAGAGTAGTCTCGACCGCCGTATGGATTTCGAACAGCTTATCCACATATATTATTCATGTTTAGCACCTTTACTTAAATTTTTGATCCGTTACCGTATATTTGTTTCGCTTAAAAGAAACTTACTTAAATAGCATCATTTAGAAATTCCATCAGCATTTCTTCCTTTCAACCTTTGGAAGTTGTATGTTCGACCATATTGATCTCGTATAACAATTTATAACTAGTAATCATATTATTTCATCACCAATTTTATTCCCTTTTGATCCATCCCTATAGATTTTCATTTCATTGAAACTTGAACACTTATTAATAAAGCGTCATTGACATATTCCGAAATCATTTCCACCATTTCA
>NW_025262127.1:0-1634 GCF_018294505.1 Triticum aestivum
AGTAAAGAGACTTGCCGGTAACGAGATTGAACTAGGTATTGGATACCGACGATCGAATCTCGGGCAAGTAACATACCGATGACAAAGGGAACAACGTATGTTGTTATGCGGTCTGACCGATAAAGATCTTTGTAGAATATGTAGGAGCCAATATGGGCATCCAGGTCCCGCTATTGGTTATTGACCAGAGACGTGTCTCGGTCATGTCTACATTGTTCTCGAACCCGTAGGGTCCGCACGCTTAAGGTTACGATGACAGTTATATTATGAGTTTATGCATTTTGATGTACCGAAGGTTGTTCGGAGTCCCGGATGTGATCACGGACATGACGAGGAGTCTCGAAATGGTCGAGACGTAAAGATTGATATATTGGAAGCCTATATTGGGATATCGGAAGTGTTCCGGGTGAAATCG
This sequence comes from Triticum aestivum, assembly GCF_018294505.1. Taxonomy (NCBI): domain Eukaryota; kingdom Viridiplantae; phylum Streptophyta; class Magnoliopsida; order Poales; family Poaceae; genus Triticum; species Triticum aestivum. The sequence goes on from NW_025262127.1 coordinate 416, forward strand.
GGATTTTACCGGAATACCGGGAGGGTTACCGGAACCCCCCGGGAGCTATTTGGGCCATAGTGGGCCTTAGTGGAAAAAAGAAGGGGCTGCCCTAGATGGGCTGCGCGCCCCCCCTTCCCCTAGTCCTATTAGGACTAGGAGAGGTGGCCGGCCCCCTCCTCCTCTTTTCCCCTCCAAGGAATCCTAGTTGGACTAGGATTGGAGGGGGAATCCTACTCCCAGAGGGAGTAGGACTCTCCTGCGCCTCCCCCCCTTTGGCCGGCCAGCCTCCCCTCCTCTCCTCCTTTATATACAGAGGCAGGGGCACCTCTAAACAGACAAGTTGACACAAGTTGATCCACGTGATCGATTCCTTAGCCGTGTGCGGTGCCCCCTGCCACCATATTCCTCGATAATACTGTAGCGGAGTTTAGGCGAAGCCCTGCTGCTGTAGTTCATCAAGATCGTCACCACGCCGTCGTGCTGACGAAACTCTTCCCCGACACTTTGCTGGATCGGAGTCCGGGGATCGTCATCGAGCTGAACGTGTGCTCGAACTCGGAGGTGCCGTAGTTTCGGTGCTTGATCGGTTGGATCGTGAAGACGTACGACTACTTCCTTTACGTCGTGTCATCGCTTCCGCAGTCGGTCTGCGTTGGGTACGTAGACAACACTCTCCTCTCGTTGCTATGCATCACATGATCCTATGTGCGCGTAGGAAAATTTTTGAAATTACTACGAAACCCAACAGTGGTATCAGAGCCAGGTTATTCTTGTTGATGTTATATGCACGAGTAGAACACAAGTGAGTTGTGGACGATACAAGTCATACTGCCTACCAGCATGTCATACTTTGGTTCGGCGGTATTGTTGGACGAGACGACCCGGACCAACCTTACGCGTACGCTTACGCGAGACCGGTTCCCTCGACGTGCTTTGCACAGAGATGGCTTGCGGGCGACTGCCTCTCCAACTTTAGTTGAACCAAGTATGGCTACGCCCAGTCCTTGCGAAGGTTAAAACGGAGTCTATTTGACAAACTATCGTTGTGGTTTTGATGCGTAGGTGAGATTGGTTCTTACTTAAGCCCGTAGCAGCCACGTAAAACATGCAACAACAAAGTAGAGGACGTCTAACTTGTTTTTGCAGGGCATGTTGTGATGTGATATGGTCAAGGCATGATGCTGAATTTTATTGTATGAGATGATCATGTTTTGTAACCGAGTTATCGGCAACTGGC
>NW_025262128.1:0-1634 GCF_018294505.1 Triticum aestivum
CTTATTTGAACTCCTGACTTTTTGTGTGTTCAAAATGCACCATTCAAAGCCACATCATCATTTTTCAATCCTTTCTAACTTCATTTGTTATTTTTCATGCATTTACTAATTATTTTGAGCTATAAGACCCTAAAATTGAAAAGCATTTCAAATGAACTCTGAAAAGGTTGAAAGTTGGCATGATATCATCATTTCATCCACATAGCATGTGCAAGAAAGTTGAGAGGGTTACGGCAAAAAGTGGATGCACTTCGTGTACAAAACGGACAATCTCTTTCAAAGTATTAGGATTTCATCCGGAAACTCGTCTGTTACAAAGGGATTTCATATTTTAAACTTTATTTGAACTCCTGACTTTTTGTGTGTTCAAAATGCACCATTCAAAGCCACATCATCATTTTTCAATCCTTTCTGACTTCATTTGTTATTTTTCATTCATTTACTAATTATTTTGAGCTATAAGACCCTAAAATTGAAAAGCATTTCAAATGAACTCTCAAAAGGTTGAAAGTTGGCATGATATCATCATTTCATCCACATGGCATGTGCAAGAAAGTTGAGAGGGTTACGGCAAAAAGTGGATGCACTTCGTGTACAAAACGGACAATCTCTTACAAAGTATCAGGATTTCATACGGAAACTCGTCTGTTACAAAGGGATTTCATTTTTTTAAACCTTATTTGAACTCCGGACTTTTTGTGTGTTCAAAATGCACCATTCAAAGCCACATCATCATTTTTCAATCCTTTCTGACTTCATTTGTTATTTTTCATGCATTTACTAATTATTTTGAGCTATAAGACCCTAAAACTGAAAAGCATTTCAAATGAACTCTGAAAAGGTTGAAAGTTGGCATGATATCACCATTTCATCCACATAGCATGTGCAAGAAAGTTGAGAGGGTTACGGCAAAAACTGGATGCACTTCGTGTACAAAACGGACAATCTCTTTCAAAGTATCAGAATTTCATCCGGAAACTCGTCTGTTACAAAGGGATTTCATTTTTTAAAACTTATTTGAACTCCTGACTTTTTGTGTGTTCAAAATGCACCATTCAAAGCCACATCATCATTTTTCAATCCTTTCTGACTTCATTTGTTATTTTTCATGCATTTACTAATTATTTTGAGCTATAAGACCCTAAAATTGAAAAGCATTTCAAATGAACTCTGAAAAGGTTGAAAGTTGGCATGATATCATCATTTCATCCACATAGCATGTGCAAGAAAGTTGAGAGGGTTACGGCAAAAAGTGGATACACTTCGTGTACAAAACGGACAATGTCTTTCAAAGTATCAGGATTTCATCCGGAAACTCGTCTGTTACAAAGGGATTTCATTTTTTAAACCTTATTTGAACTCCTGACTTTTTGTGTGTTCAAAATGCACCATTCAAAGCCACATCATCATTTTTCAATCCTTTCTGACTTCATTTGTTATTTTTCATGCATTTACTAATTATTTTGAGCTATAAGACCCTAAAATTGAAAAGCATTTCAAATGAACTCTGAAAAGGTTGAAAGTTGGCATGATATCATCATTTCATCCACATAGCATGTGCAAGAAAGTTGAGAGGGTTACGGCAAAAAGTGGATGCACTTCGTGTACAAAACGGACAATCTCTTTCAAAGTAT
>NW_025262129.1:0-1634 GCF_018294505.1 Triticum aestivum
TGTCCCCGGTTATGGACGTTTTGAGTATCTGGTAATTGAATATCATGTGAATCTCAACATGTTACCTCTAATAAAAGCTATTGGGTTTTAATGAGTACTTTTAATTGGGATTGAGGATGCTGTCAACCATTCTCAATGTTTAACAACCACCATGATAGTTAAACAAAATTATTCCTTTGATGTAGGGAAAAATTGGCTTTTCGCAAAACTGTAACCATAGAGCCTTACCACCAGCCAAATATGCATGTAGAATAGGCTTATTGTTTCATTACTCTCTATGTGTTACATTGCCAGCATATTCCATGTGCTGACCCGTTTTCGGGCTGCAACTTTCATGTTGCAGACTTTTCAGACGACGAGTAATGAATTTAGGTCGTGGTTCTATACTCAGTGATGCCGATGGAGTTGATGGACTCACTTATCTTCCAAGCCTTCCGCTGTTATCGTTATTAGATGGCCTTAAGCCATATTTATTGTAATAAGTCCTCTTCTGGACAATCGATGTAATAAGTGTGTGATTGCTACTCTGCTATAAATCCTTTGAAGTACTGTGTGGTGTCAGCATTACTGATCCAGGGATGACACCTGAGCACAGAGACTTGATCCATTCGGGTCTGGTCGCTACAGAGATGGTATCAGAGCACACGCTGACTGTAGGACACGACCACTAAGTTAAAGCCATAGATCACTACTCTCCTCTCATTTTCTAACTCCTCATCTATTCTACTCTTTAGGATGAAGGACGCGAAGATCAAGTACCCCCAACCGGATGAAGGCACACCATTTGGATTTCACTTGAAGGAAGTTACCAAGTACCTGAACATTGGACTACCAAGTTTCACCGGGACTTTCAACGCCACTCTGCCTGAAGAGGAGCGCTGGAAGATTCACGCTCACGTTTCGGAAAGAACATTCGCGCCAATCACGAAGCCCATAGATAGTGTTTTCAGTGCACCAACTTGGAGTCTGGGAAAGAGCATGGCAGCTCATATCACCATGGGACGCATTGGAGAAGTTTATCAAGAAGACCTCAAGGACACCATCTACCAGATTTGCGGACGCCGAGACGACAAATGGGACATAGTCAGCCCCAAGAAGGATAGATCCATTGCAGCTTTTATCCAGGAGTTAAACCAGCACATTCGACACCATGAGAACCAGATGTGCAATGATGTGGTAGAGTTGAAGAATGCGAAGGCAAGGATCATCGAGCTAGAAGGAGAACTAAAGTCTACACGCAAGGACTACATGGACGAGATCATAGCTCTAGCAAGGCGCAATTACGATCTTAAGCAGGAGATCGAAGAACTCAAGAAGAAGTTAGCATCCCAGGAGGACGACAAGTACGTCGCATGTCCAGACAACTACATCATCCTCGACGACACCGATTCGGATCCAAGTGAACCCGACTTCGAAGACGAAGCTGGAGCAGACATCATGGAATCTTCCACCGGTTCAAATTTCTAGATGACCACCACATATTAGTAGTATTTCCCCCCATGTAAACATTATAGTACACGCACTTGCGATAGTTAGATCGTTGTAAGCCTTGTTTGATTGAATGGAGTGATTTTGTGTGCATTTGCTCATGTGCATTTGGGTAGTGATTCCCCTTAGACCTCATTCTATTCTAA
>NW_025262130.1:0-1633 GCF_018294505.1 Triticum aestivum
CACACACACACACACACACACACACACACTAGCGTTATATGGTGACTTGCACGTTGTAGTGTCTTGCGACCTTCTAGCATTGGTCATATCTTTTATTGCCAAAAAATAAAAACTTCAAATTTGTAATGTACATGATTCGACATGTACTTGGTGATGTGGTGGTAGTGTAAATTTGACAAAACTGATATTTAAAATATATGAGAAAAATGAGCTCCAAATTCTCGCTGTATATATAGAGGGTGGCTGCACGTCATAGTAGCTCGTGGCCTACTAGCTTCAGATGATGTCGAAGGCTTGCATGTTCTTGATGATGTGGAGGCTTTCCATGTGGTGATATGGAATGTGGAGGCATCTGCTAGAAGGTTATAGTTGTCGTGATGTACTACAATACTAGCGTGAATAAACTTAATAACAACACAGTCAACAAATGTGCCTGACTAGGTAAGTCATGGCTTGCATGTGCTAGAAGGTTTTAGGTGTGGTGTTGTACTACTATACAAGTGTGTGCAAGGTCATCTTACGGACTGACTGCTTAAGTTGTCGTCCTAATTAAGTAAGTAGTTCTACCTAACTTTGGTGAAGAATCTTGCTTCTGACTTTTGTATCATTTTTGTCTCTACATGAATACCAGAAAGAGTTTGTGAGTCAATGAATCTGTAGTACTTGCCAAATTATAAAACTTTCTGAATATTGAAGGGCATATTCAACTGCATAGTATATTCTACATAATATTAACAAAGAAATTGGAAACTATCAAGTGGGTGTATTGTGGACATATGGTTCAGTTGAGACTGTCAACTTATCAAGCGCGTTCTTATGCCAAAAGGTCTTTTCTCTTAAAAAACACTCCTCTCTCATTCGAAACAAATATTGAGATTGTAACCTAGTGTTGAAGAATTCAAAACCAACATTCTATCACAAAGGTTTTGCCCAGACCATTTACATAGAGCACATCCTAAATAGGTACACCAAGGAAACCAATTGGTATGCATTAATTCAATTTTAGTTGTTCAGGATGATGTCATATCTTTGTTCATGTTGTTGAAAACGTGAGAGACATGAAATTGATCTATAAACATCATTCCAGTTGTGATATATCCTTGTGGTATGCTTGACATAGAACAATTGTGTGTCGCCACTATCATTACTATTTATTGAACATCAGTTGGTGGCAGTGATGGTTCGTCCACACGCTCAGATCTATTTCCCACCCTAAAAGTTCTCGAGCAAAAAGTAACAAAATAGTTAACTCAAACAAAACAAAGTTCATCCACTAATGCACAACAAACTAATTGAACCACTTCCCTCTAAAATCTCTCAAGAAAAAAGATCATAATATTAGTTTGTATGGCTATTAAGCTCCGAGTCAATGGTGAACTGGCGATGGCTTACTGCGATCGGCGTATACTCTTTATCTATGAAGCACAGATACTTTCTTATTTAATTTTGACATATTACTTTTGATTTTATGGTCATTTGAAAAGGTAATTATGATCCTCCAGTACTCCTTAAGATTTTAGTTATATATTTCCCTTTTGCTGATAGGTGATTGTCAACTTCTCTTGGAATTTCCCCGCAAAAAAATATATTTCTCTTGGAATTTTTTCCAAATGTTTAGCAATGCAATTTTGAT
>NW_025262131.1:0-1633 GCF_018294505.1 Triticum aestivum
CCCGCCCCCACCATTGTCGACGTCGTCGCCGGCGCCCGCCCCCACTGCCGCCCCTGCCTCGACGCCGCCCCTCCTCCCCGTTCGGTCCGGCTCCGGCGACCCCCTTTCCTCCCTGTCCCCTCGATCCTCTTCATATAATTTTTTTTCATATAATTTTTTTTCATATGCATATGTTGATTATATGGATGGATGGATGATGTATATGTTCATTATATGGATGGATGGATGATGTATGCTTTTTTTCATATAATTTTTTTAGGCAGATTTTTAGATTTTTTTAGGCAGATTTTTAGAATTTTTTGTGTATGTATGTTATGTTTATATGTATGTATGTATGTTCATATGTATGTATGTTTATATGCAAATCATATGCAAAGAAAATGTATGAATGGTCATATGCAAAAAAACAAGCAATACAAGAAGAAGAAAAAGAATGAGAGGAAAAAGGAAAAAAGAAGAGGAAGAAAGGAGAAGAAGAGGGGATAGGAAGAAGAGGAGAAATAAATAAGAAGAAGAAAAAAGAAGAAAAAGAAGAGGAGAAGAAGAAAAGAATAGAGGAGAAGAAGAAAAACTAGAATTTTTTTCTATTTTTTCTTCTTCTCCTCTATTCTTTTCTTCTTCTCCTCTTTTTTTTCTTCTTTTTTTTCTTCTTCTTCTTCCTGCTTCCTTCTTCCTCTTTTCTTCCTTTTCCTTATTTTCCTTTCTCGAGGGATAAGAAGAAAAGAAGAGGAGAAGAAGAAAGAAAGGAATAGAGGAGAAAGAAGAAACTTTGACACGAGGGGGGGGGGTACCGATACCCCCTCCCCGATAACATTATTTAGGCACCCAAAAATTCACCAAAAAAGCTCCGGGACTACCGAAGAAGCTGCAATTTAGGCACCCGAAAGTAAGTACTATATAGTAGCATATTCCAGGCATCTCCTAGTGATTCAAGTGCTAGTTTCATCAATACCATTTATCATGCTTGCTAATTATCAGTTTGATTGACCTCTATTTCTTGTAAAGTGGTTGTGGCAGGAACAAGGGAATGATTTCTGTGGATACTACATTTGCGAGTCCATCCGCCACACGACCTGTGAGCGGGGCTACTCCGACAAACAATATGAAGTGCGTAAATAACAATATTCACAATTTTATTTTATTACCATCATTTGTGTTGAGTTTCATTCATTCATATATATATATGTATTGACCCCCTTCTTAAAATTAGATGTTTCGAATGCGGGATGAACTCCTAGCACCAGATCGCATGCGAGCAATTCAAGAGGAATTGGCGGCATTCTTTCTTGACCACGTGATCGCTGAAGACGGAGAATACTATGTGGACCACGCGTCCGTATTTTAGGAGATTATATATTTGTAAAAGATAATTATTGTATATATGTAGCCGGTAGTGTCGAATAGATATACGAGAACTTGTTTGTTCGACCAATCTCTCGGAGAAGGAGAGGTGGTCGATATCACTTCTCTCTGTATGCATATATGTTCATGACGATCTTCTGTTTGCTTACTAGCTAGCTAGTGTGTCTAGTTAGTCCTCTCTATACGTATGTATGTATGGTACGTAGCGTCGACCAAGCATGGACAAAAGAGAGGACACTTCTCTCTATTAATTAGCTAGCTATAGCACAAT
>NW_025262132.1:0-1633 GCF_018294505.1 Triticum aestivum
CATGTAAATTACTTTACTTTATTGCTAAACGCGTTAGCCATAGTAGTAGAAGTAATAGTTGGCGAGCAACTTCATGGAGACACGATGATGGAGATCATGATGATGGAGATCATGGTGTCAAGCCGGTGACAAGATGATCATGGAGCCCCAAGATGGAGATCAAAGGAGCTATGTGATATTGGCCATATCATGTCATGTTTATTATTTGATTGCATGTGATGTTTATCATGTTTTGCATCTTGTTTACTTAGAACGACGGTAGTAAATAAGATGATCCCTCACAATAAATTCAAGAAGTGTTCCCCCTAACTGTGCACCGTTGCGACAGTTTGCTGTTTCAAAACACCACGTGATGATCGGGTGTTTTATTCAGACGTTCACATACAACGGGTGTAAGACAGATTTACACATGCAAACACTTAGGTTGACTTGACGAGCCTAGCATGTACAGACATGGCCTCAGAACACAGAAGACCGAAAGGTCGAGCATGAGTCGTATAGAAGATACGATCAACATGAAGATGTTCACCGATGTTGACTAGTCCGTCTCACGTGATGATCGGACACGGTCTAGTTTAACACGGATCATGTAATACTTAGATGACTAGAGGGATGTCTAATCTAAGTGGGAGTTCACTAATAATTTGATTAGTTGAACTTAATTATCATGAACTTAGTCTAAAATCTTTGCAATATGTCTTGTAGATCAAATGGCCAACGTAGTCCTCAACTTCAACGCGTTCCTAGAGAAAACTAAGCTGAAAGACGATGGCAGCAATTATACGGACTGGGTCCGGAACCTGAGGATCATCCTCATAGCTGCCAAGAAAGATTATGTCCTACAAGCACCGCTTGGTGACGCACCCGTTCTCCCTGCAGAACAAGATGTTATGAACGCTTGGCAGGCACGTTTCGATGACTACTCCCTCGTTCAGTGCGGCATGCTTTACAGCCTAGAGCTGGGGCTCCAAAAGCGTTTTGAGAGACATGGAGCATATGAGATGTTCGAAGAGCTGAAAATGGTTTTCCAAGCTCATGCCCGGGTCGAGAGATATGAAGTCTCCGACAAATTCTTCAGCTGTAAGATGGAGGAAAACAGTTCTGTCAGTGAGCACATACTCACTATGTCTGGGTTGCATAACCGCTTGACTCAGCTGGGAGTTTATCTCCCGGATGATGCGGTCATTGACAGAATCCTCCAGTCGCTTCCACCAAGCTACAAGAGCTTTGTGATGAACTTCAATATGCAGGGGATGGAAAAGACCATTCCTGAAGTATTTGCTATGCTAAAATCAGCAGAGGTAGAAGTCAGGAAGGAACATCAAGTGTTGATGGTCAATAAAACCACTAAGTTCAAGAAAGGCAAGGGTAAAAAGAACTTCAAGAAGGACGGCAAGGAGGTTGCCGCGCCCGGCAAGCAAGCTGCCGGGAAGAAGCCAAAGAATGGACCCAAGCCCGAGACTGAGTGCTTTTATTGCAAGGGAAGCGGTCACTGGAAGCGGAACTGCCCTAAGTACTTAGCGGATAAGAAGGCCGGCAAAACGAAAGGTATATGTGATATACATGTAATTGATGTGTACCTTACTAGTGCCCGTAGTGGCTCCTGGGTATTTGATACCGGTGCAGTTGCTCA
>NW_025262133.1:0-1633 GCF_018294505.1 Triticum aestivum
TGTATATATGGAGGAAGAGGGGGTGGATTTCGTGGCCCTTGGTGGAGGGGTCCGAAATCAACCCTATCTCTTGTTTCCCCACACATACGGACTCTAAAAATAGCCTATACTTATGTATTTCGAAATTACATGGGCCTGGCCCAATAATAAGGTGACGCAGCACCTAAAATAGCCTCGGGACGAAATTTATGAAGTGGCATCTTGTATATTACGTCCAAGGCTTCATGCACACATTATGGTGGCTTCAAAGTCCTGAAATCATCACTTGTAACTCCGTTCTTGTTCCCCTTGCGCATGCCATCATCTCCATGCTTGTTCTTGCTCCAATGTTCATCCTTCTCCAAGCTAGGCCCTTCATTTGTAAGCAAAACAAATGTATCCAATTTAGGCAGCATCATATTCTCATGAACATTAGAATCATTACCAAGAAACGAAAGTACCTGGTAATTTAGTTGGCGTGCACGAGCTCTAGTAATTGGTCCAGTATGTATAGCAGCAGGGGCTGTGGGTGTAATAATTGTATTGATGTCCTCATCATTACCAGGGAAAGTCAAACGCACGACGTAGATGTATGTGGAGCTGGGAAGGCTTATAATATGGTAGCAAAAAGGGTCAGCAATAATCAATTCAGAGATGCAAAGTTGAGTAAACGCTCAACGACGGTACTGTGCTGGTCCTAGGCTAGACCGTGCTAGAGACGCGAGCCTAGAACACTAACAAAATCACGGCGCTGCACATAAACAAGGGAAAAGCACACTCTCGAATTTTTTTTTCGCTCTTTTTTTTGTGCGCTGCTTTTTTTTGCGCTGCTCTCTTTTTTTTTGCGAAAAATCACTATAATGGCGAGTGTCTCAAAACTCTTCCCAGGTCAAACTGACAGGATGGGCACGAAATTTCTGTGACTAAAATTTTTTTTTTGACTGCCCGGACCCAAAAACTGGAAACGGGTCAAAAAAACTTTCTATAACGGCGACTGTCTAAATACGCTTAGAAACACCTAAAAATAGGATAGCCAGAATTTTTTTTTGTCAAGTGCGTTTCCGAAAATTTTGGGCCTAAACGGAGGGTGGTTTCCGGACTCTTTTTTTTTGGAAACCAACCTCTTCTACGGACGGCAAAAGATTGCTGGAATCCGAAACCTACTCAGACAAGGAAACACGAATTGGAAATTAGATGGATCCCGAAAACAAACCTAATATGCAAGGAACTCAGATTGGTGGTGGATATATGGTGGTGGTATATGGCAGCGGTGGTGGTAGCGGTGGTAGTATATGGATATGGATCGGTGGTGGTATATGGACACGGATTGGTGGTGGTATATGGATACGGATTCGGAGCGGTAAGCGGTGGTGGTAGATGGCAGGGGCGATGATGATGGTGCGGCGGCGGCGTGACAACTTATGACCAGAACTTGAAACTCTAAAAGACTAGACTCTAAGACCAGCAACTAGACACGATGATGCAACCGCAAATTCAACAAAGCAAAACCCTAAAAAGATTATGCAAAGGCTCAGATTGGTTCGGATATGATGAACTAACCCTAATTTTTTTTGTGGCTTTTTCGTGGACTGTAGGTATGAAGAACAGACTCGATCTAAACTACGAAAAACTGTAAAATCTCACCGAGCAACCT
>NW_025262134.1:0-1633 GCF_018294505.1 Triticum aestivum
GATACGTCTCCATCACCAAAAATTATGAAAAAATACCATCATTCCTATAGCACATGTGCCCACGTCGTGCAAAAAAACTCATGATTTTATCGCGTACCAATTATTTAGTAATATTCAAGCCGCATCGTTGCCGCAGAACGTCTACTACCGTGTCATCACCGTCCGTGAGGGGGGGCCATGCCCCGGAGACGCGTCCCGCCTCTTCGGACATGCAACCACACCACCCCGCATGTATGAGGGCCCGGTGCGATGCTCCGGTGGCATTGCTACCCCCCAAGTGCCCCTGTCCCGCCTAACCCTGTAGCGTTTGACCACGGGATCTAGCCCTTTGACTTTGCACGGACGGGCTTTGAACAGTGGACCTCCCCAGCCGGTTGTGTTAGGTCAGCCCATAGGAACACTTTGGAGCAACATCCGGGCCAGACCCACAGCAAGATCCCCTCCGAGTAGACCCGTCGCGTCCGTTTCCCCCCTCCAGGTGCCGGTGGCGGCGCCGTCCGTGAGGGGGGCACACCCCGGACACGCGTGCCAGGCGTTTGCAACCGCCACAACACTTCCAGACTTGCGAGAGGCCACCTACGCAAGATTTAGCGGCATGCTAGCCCCCGGAGGCCGCCGGCCACAGCCGTAGACGCGCGAAGGGCAATCCGCGTAGAGGGAATTTTTCGGATACTTCTCCATCACCAAAAATTATGAAAAAATACCATCATTCCTATAGCACATGTGCCCACGTCGTGCAAAAAACTCATGATTTTATTGCGCTCCGAGTATTATTAATATTGACGCCGCATCGTTACTGCAGAACGTCTACTACCGTGTCATCGCCGTCCGTGAGGGGGGGCCACGCCCCGGAGACGCGTCCCGCCTCTTCGGACATGCCACCACACCATCCCGCATGTATGAGGGCCTGGTGCGACGCTCCGGTGGCATTGCTACCCCCCAAGTGTGTCCGTCTCGCCTAACCCTGTAGCGTTTGACCACGGGATCGAGCCCTTTGACTTTGCACAGATGGGCTTTGACCAGTGGACCTCCCCACCCGGTTGTGTTAGGTCAGCCCATAGGAACACTTTGGAGCAACATCCGGTCCAGACCCACAGCAAGATCCCCTCCGTGTAGACCCGACGCGTCCGTTTCCCCCCTTTAGGTGCCGGCGGCGGCGCCGTCCGTGAGGGGGGCACATCCCGGACACACGTGCCGGGCGTTTGCAACCGCCACAACACTTCAGACTTGTGAGAGGCCGCCTACGCAAGATTTGGCGGCATGCTAGCCCCCGGAGGCCGCCGGCCATAGCCGTAGACGCGCGAAGGGCAATCCGCATAGAGGGAATTTTTCGGATACTTCTCCATCACCAAAAATTATGAAAAAATACCATCGTTCCTATAGCACATGTGCCCACATCGTGCAAAAAAACTCATGATTTTATCGCGCACCGATTATTTAGTAATATTGAAGCCGCATCGTTACCGCGGAACGTCTACTACCGTGTCATCGCCGTCCGTGAGGGGGGGCCACGCCCCGGAGACGCGTCCCGCCTCTTCGGACATGCCACCACACCACCCCGCATGTATGAGGGCCCGGTGCGACGCTCCGGTGGGAATTTTTCGGATACTTCACCATCACCAAAATTATGAAA
>NW_025262135.1:0-1633 GCF_018294505.1 Triticum aestivum
AATTTGAACTACATGCACATGCTCCAGTGCATATAAATTGGTTGAAAAATCAAATATGTGTCCTTGGGTGCATGCTTAGGTCCCATACAAGAAATGAGAATGAATTTCAAACACCGGGGCACCGTTGATTGCCGGCAAAACATTGAGATGCCTGGTTTCTAAATTCTAGTAAATCCAAATCTCGTCTGAAATTCATGAAACTTGGCATGCTATCATGGAGCGGCATCAACATGCCGTGGTACAATTTTTGTCCCATTTGGGGCAGGTTTGGGTATATGCTTCTCACAAACCGGAGCTTCCCACAACAAGCATCACGGTTTTCGGTAGGGAACGTCCCACCTTTGTGGACGAAACGATATCCATTGCCTCTTATTGCTTTCAAATTTTTTTCTCGTGTCAACATAGAGCAACAGGAGTGTTGTGCGATTTTTTGTGATTTTTCGGGGTTCGTTTGGACATTTTTATGCATTAACAGAGTTTTCAATGCATTTTATGTGCATAATTAAAATTTGAACTACATGCACATGCTCCAGTGCATATAAATTGGTTGAAAAATCAAATATGTGTCCTTGGGTGCATTCTTAGGTCCCATGGAAGATATGGGAATGAATTTCAAACACCGGGGCACCGTTGATTGCTGCCAAAACATTGAGATGCCTAGTTTTTAAATTCTAGTAAATCCAAAAGTTGTCTGAAATTCATGAAACTTGGCATGCTATCATGGAGCGGCATCAACATGCCGTGGTACAAATTTTGTCCCATTAGGGGCAGGTTTGGGTATATGCTTCTCACAAACCGGAGCTTCTCACAACAAGCATGATAGTTTTCGGTAGGGAACGTCCCATCTTTGTGGACGAAACGATATCCATTGCCTCTTATTGCTTTCAAATTTATTCTCTTGTCAACATAGAACAACAAAAGTTTTGTGTGATTTTTTGTGATTTTTTCGGGTTCGTTTGGACATTTTTATTCATTAACTGAGTTTTCAATGCATTTTATGTGCATAATTAAAATTTGAACTACATGCACATGCTCCAGTGCATATAAATTGGTTGAAAAATCAAATATGTGTCCTTGGGTGCATGCTTAGGTCCCATACAAGAAATGAGAATGAATTTCAAACACCCGGGCACCGTCGATTGCTGGCAAAACATTGAGATGCCTGGTTTTTAAATTCTAGTAAATCCAAAACTCGTCTGGAATTCATGAAACTTGGCATGCTTTCATGGAGCGACATCAACATGTCGTGGTACAAATTTTGTTCCATTTGGGGCAAGTTTGGGTATATGCTTCTCACAAACCGGACCTTCTCACAACAAGCATGATGTTTTTCGGTAGGGAATGTCCCACCTTTGTGGAAGAAACGATATCCATTGCCTCTTATTGCTTTCAAAAAAATTTCTCTTGTCAACATAGAACAACAGGAGTGTCGTGTGATTTTATGTGATTTTTCTGGGTTCGTTTGGACATTTTTATGCATTAACTGAGTTTTCAATGCATTTTATGTGCATAATTCAAACTTGAACTACATGCACATGCTCCAGTGCATATAAATTGGTTGAAAAATCAAATCTGTGTCCTTGGGTGCATGCTTAGGTCCCATGCAAGAAATGGGAATGAATTTCAAACACCG
>NW_025262136.1:0-1633 GCF_018294505.1 Triticum aestivum
ATACGGTTCTTCGTTAGGGTAATCACGGTACTCCTCGGAGGCAGAACCTGTCGCAAAGGACATCGGTACACAACATCACCAAACAATGTGCAACAATATGATGCATGCATGAAACATGGCAATATGAGTGTGTTGGGCTAATGCAACTAAACCAGAAGGATTTGAGCAAATTTGAATCAAGGATTCAAATTTCAAATTCAAATATGGCCTTTTAAAGTGCTTTTCCTTGTTCTGCTTGAAACATCAATTTAACTTGTTTGATCATGCATGAAAATAGTACAGATGGATAGATTGGATTTTTCTGATCATTTTTCATATATAATTTGTCCAATTTGGAGTTACAGAATAAAAGTTATGAATTTTTGAAGTTTAAATAATATTCTGGAATTTCCTGATTTAAATTAAATCCAGAAATTATAATTATTGCGCCAACATGACGTCAGCATGACGTCAGTGGTCAACTGCGGCTGGCTGAAGTCAAACCTGACGTGTGGGGGCCACACGTCAGTGACAGGGGGGGTTTAACAGGTTTAAATTAATCCTAATTAGGGATTAGTGGCGCTGGGGCCCACTGTCAGTGTCAGCAGGGGGGGTTGACTAACGGTAATTAGGACTAACTAACCACCTGTCCGACAGGGCCCACGCGTCAGTGACCCTGGGGGGGTCAAACCTCAGGTCGGACAGGTCAAACCCGCCGGCGGTTAGTCGCCGGCGAGGTCCGCGGCGTGCAGGGGCCTCGGGTTTCCTCTGTGGTGCTCCAAACGGCGTGCGGCTAGGTGCGTTGGACAGCTAGCTCGACGGCGCGTCGGACGGTGGCCGTGGCTGGCCCTGGGGTGGCCGGAGTCGACGGCGGCGAGCTCGGCTGCGGCTGCCGGAGTTCGGGTGCGGTCGGAATCGACGTTGCAGGGGGCTTGGGGAGGCGTTAGTGCGTGCTGCGTGCTCCTGGTGAGGTGGGGAGCACGATAGTGCGCTCGGTTGGGTGCTACGGTGACCGTGGCCACGACGGCGACATCGCCGGCGGCGTGGAGCTCTCGGCCGAGGTGGGGCTAGGGCCTAGAGGTCGAAAGAGACCAGGGAAGAAGGGGGAAACGATCCGGGGGCTCACCGCGGAGCTGCAGGGATGGTTAGCGGGCTCGGGGACGCGCTGGTGACGGCGAATTCGACGGCGACGACGGTCGGAGCCCAAAGAGGGGAACGACGACGTGGCGGCGATGCAGGGCTTCCGGGGAGCTGTGGAGTGGTGGGGAGGAAGAGGGGGTCGTGGCGGAGCTTCTGAGCTAGTCGGGGGAGCGAGGGGTGGCCGGAGACGGCTGCTGTGGCGAACGGCGGCGACGGTGGTGTTCGGCCGTGTGAGAGAGAGAGCGAGGGAGAGGAGGGGAGAGCCGGGGGAGAGTGAGAGAGAGCAGGGGGAGAGGCGTGGCGTCGTCCAGGGCATCGAGGCAAGGAGAGGGAGGGCAGGCAGGCAGGGAGAGAGGTGGCGTGGCGCGGTGGCGCGCGCGCGCGCCGGCCACACTCCCCTCCCTCTGTCGGGACGAAGACGACAGAGGAGGGAGGTGGGCTGGGCCGGTTGCTGGCTGGGCCAGCCAGCTGGCCGGGCCGCACAGTGGAGGAGCCCAGGTAAGTTTCTCCTGTT
>NW_025262137.1:0-1633 GCF_018294505.1 Triticum aestivum
GATACGTCTCCATCACCAAAAATTATGAAAAAATACCATCATTCCTATAGCACATGTGCCCACGTCGTGCAAAAAAACTCATGATTTTATCGCGTACCAATTATTTAGTAATATTCAAGCCGCATCGTTGCCGCAGAACGTCTACTACCGTGTCATCACCGTCCGTGAGGGGGGGCCATGCCCCGGAGACGCGTCCCGCCTCTTCGGACATGCAACCACACCACCCCGCATGTATGAGGGCCCGGTGCGATGCTCCGGTGGCATTGCTACCCCCCAAGTGCCCCTGTCCCGCCTAACCCTGTAGCGTTTGACCACGGGATCTAGCCCTTTGACTTTGCACGGACGGGCTTTGAACAGTGGACCTCCCCAGCCGGTTGTGTTAGGTCAGCCCATAGGAACACTTTGGAGCAACATCCGGGCCAGACCCACAGCAAGATCCCCTCCGAGTAGACCCGTCGCGTCCGTTTCCCCCCTCCAGGTGCCGGTGGCGGCGCCGTCCGTGAGGGGGGCACACCCCGGACACGCGTGCCAGGCGTTTGCAACCGCCACAACACTTCCAGACTTGCGAGAGGCCACCTACGCAAGATTTAGCGGCATGCTAGCCCCCGGAGGCCGCCGGCCACAGCCGTAGACGCGCGAAGGGCAATCCGCGTAGAGGGAATTTTTCGGATACTTCTCCATCACCAAAAATTATGAAAAAATACCATCATTCCTATAGCACATGTGCCCACGTCGTGCAAAAAACTCATGATTTTATTGCGCTCCGAGTATTATTAATATTGACGCCGCATCGTTACTGCAGAACGTCTACTACCGTGTCATCGCCGTCCGTGAGGGGGGGCCACGCCCCGGAGACGCGTCCCGCCTCTTCGGACATGCCACCACACCATCCCGCATGTATGAGGGCCCGGTGCGACGCTCCGGTGGCATTGCTACCCCCCAAGTGTGTCCGTCTCGCCTAACCCTGTAGCGTTTGACCACGGGATCGAGCCCTTTGACTTTGCACAGATGGGCTTTGACCAGTGGACCTCCCCACCCGGTTGTGTTAGGTCAGCCCATAGGAACACTTTGGAGCAACATCCGGTCCAGACCCACAGCAAGATCCCCTCCGTGTAGACCCGACGCGTCCGTTTCCCCCCTTTAGGTGCCGGCGGCGGCGCCGTCCGTGAGGGGGGCACATCCCGGACACGCGTGCCGGGCGTTTGCAACCGCCACAACACTTCAGACTTGTGAGAGGCCGCCTACGCAAGATTTGGCGGCATGCTAGCCCCCGGAGGCCGCCGGCCATAGCCGTAGACGCGCGAAGGGCAATCCGCATAGAGGGAATTTTTCGGATACTTCTCCATCACCAAAAATTATGAAAAAATACCATCGTTCCTATAGCACATGTGCCCACATCGTGCAAAAAAACTCATGATTTTATCGCGCACCGATTATTTAGTAATATTGAAGCCGCATCGTTACCGCGGAACGTCTACTACCGTGTCATCGCCGTCCGTGAGGGGGGGCCACGCCCCGGAGACGCGTCCCGCCTCTTCGGACATGCCACCACACCACCCCGCATGTATGAGGGCCCGGTGCGACGCTCCGGTGGGAATTTTTCGGATACTTCACCATCACCAAAATTATGAAA
>NW_025262138.1:0-1633 GCF_018294505.1 Triticum aestivum
GTTTCAATGAATGTGTTCGTTGGATTAGTTCTGTTAACGAACGTCCGTTATTTAAACCGTTCGTCGTTTTTCTTTTAATCGGATTTAATCTGTTATTTTTCTGATTCGATTTCCGATCCGATTTTCAAATCTGTTTTATTTCTTGCTCGTTTATCGGAATCAGGTGATTCAAACGCCTGGAGTTTCGTAACGAAAACCGCCGTTCCGACTAACCAACTTTCACAGAGTTTTGCTACTGTGAAATTTTGACCTAATTTCAGATTTCTAAACCGAGTCGTTCTCTCTCGAGTTCCGACTTTCGATGCCTTATTTGATTCGATTCTTTTGCAACCAGGGTTCTTAGGTGAATTCTCTGGTTAGATCTTTTATTCGAGATTTCCCTGTGCATTAGATGAGTACTTATTGTATGCTTGTTGTTTGTCTGCGATAGATTACCCGGATTGCGCCGCTTGTTACTTCGAAACCCTAGGACTCGCGGATCATCAGCAAGGCAAGTAACACTTTGATCATATCTTTCCTACTACCCAGTTTTATTGCATTAGATCCAACCCCAAACACTTGCATTGTTTAGGATCTAAATTAAATTGTGGGATTGGGAAGTAAAATTGAGGTAGTACCTATTACCTGTTGCTTATGAAACCTTGGGAGTTACTTCTGCGTTTGCTTATTATGCTATGCTATGCCAGTAGACGTGGATTGGGTGAGTGATATCCATGACAGATGTGAGATTGTTAATTAATGGCTTATCTAAGGTGGCAACTTAAACACACATCTGGGTGGATTGAGGCACCTGATGTCTATCAGGACTTGCCTGTTTTTTTTTGGACCGCCACCCAGGCTCTAAGGGATCATAAGATTTTTCATGCTAGAAACTTCCGTGTGCAGCCACATGCTACTATGGGCTCTAGCATAGTTGACTAAGTTGTGCGAACTCTTACGGGGTGGACTAGCAGATGTAGGGGGTGTAGGTGTACCGGTCTACCCCACATGTAAGGTGCTAGTGCTTCTGAAAGACTATGTCTCGGTCATCCGTTTTCTCAAACACCATGTAGTGTGAGAAAACAAACGGAGGCGATCGAGTCATGTGGGGAAAAGTGCGCAAACCTCTGCAGAGTAACAAACTAATCATGATTAGCCGTGTCCCCGGTTATGGACAACTTGAGTATCTAGTACTTGAATATCTTTGTGAATCTCAACATGTTACTTCTAATAAAAGCTATTGGGTTTTTAATGAGTACTTTTAATTGGGATTGAGGATGCTGTCAACCATTCTCAATGTTTAACAACCACCATGATAGTTAAACAAAATTATTCCTTTGATGTAGGGAAAAATTGGCTTTTCGCAAAACTGTAACCATAGAGCCTTACCACCAGCCAAATATGCATGTAGTATAGGCTTATTGTTTCATTACTCTCTATGTGTTACATTGCCAGCATATTCCATGTGCTGACCCGTTTTCGGGCTGCAACGTTAATGTTGCAGACTTTTCAGACGACGATTGAGGTGCGTTTAGGTCGTGGTTCTATACTCAGTGATGCCGATGGAGTTGATGGACTCACTTATCTTCCAAGCCTTCCGCTGTTATCGTTATTAGATGGCCTTAAGCCATATTTATTGTAATAAGTTTTTTTT
>NW_025262139.1:0-1633 GCF_018294505.1 Triticum aestivum
CCAATTTCTAGCTACGAATCTTCGGGAGCGTGGCACGATGCATGGATGAGCTGGATGTCCTTGTGTGCAAGCTTGCTGGTGTTGGGGCATTATCGACTCAACGACCGTCCCTATGAAATGCATGATTTGCATTTTGGTGTAGGGAAGAAAATAACTACTACTCCTGCATATGACGTGTTCACCGAAGCGATGGGGAGTGAATGGTGGCGTGAGGCGACACTACGATGGGCTCGCATGTAGGAGAAATTCGACGGAGAGCTCGTGTATCGGTCGAGAACTTTAGGACGGTGGCGGCGGGAGGTCCACGAAGCCATAGGAGTTTGGGGTACCTAAGAAGGGCGGCGCTAGGAGATCCATTGAAGCTATAGGAGGCCGGGCCTCGTAGATCACACTGGGCAGCACGAAGCTTCGGGAGCGTGGCACGATGCAAGGATGAGCTGGATATCCTTGTGGGGAAGCTCGCCGGTGCTGGGGCATTGTGGACTCAACGACCGTCCCGATGAAATACATGATTTGAATTTGGGTGTAGGTAAAAAATAAACACTACTCCTAAATAATAAACCGATTCCCACATGGTGAAAGGATTCTAGAGGATGCAATCACAAAAAAAGAATCATTTCAATATTTTTTTAGTTTTACATATTTATATTGAACTTGTTTTCTAGTGTTTTTTTTGAATCTACAATAATCCATTAAGAAATTTAGGCCATGAAGTGGTGGGAACCGATAAAAAAACTTTGACGGGTTTTGCCGGGCGTGATCCGCATGACGTATGTCTGTACCGTTGGATCTAGAAAGGTTGAACGACTGAGATCGACTTGACGGGGGCAATCCATGTGAGAGCCGGAATGATCAATGAAAACGAAACATGTCAAACTCAACACCGAAAACTCTAAATTAGTTCATGGGCATGCTTCTCGCTCCTTGGCTCCTTGCAAACACTATTTTAGACTGCCGCGCCGAGGCGTGAAAATATTCGCGGTTACGGTTCAAACCCAAAATGAAAATATCCTCCACCCCACCCCACCCCAAGTCCCAACCCCAGCCAGGCCCAACCCAAACTGAACTCTTCTCCCCCCGACCCAAACCCCAGCCCCGCCGCCGGCCAACTCCAGTCCCTTCGCCGCCGCCGCCGCCGCCGCCGCGTAGACGCGAGGACGCACACGCATCCGCTACCACCGCGGCCATGGTCCTCTCCCACCGCCGCTTCCTCCTTCCACCCCGGCCTCTTTGCCATCGGCGCCGTCGCACCACTGCCGGCCCCTGCTCGAGCTGGTCAGGCGGCGTGCAGATCCGCCACTGCCACAGCGTCGTCGTCCTCCACAACCACGCAGCGGCTCCTCGCCCGCGACCCTCTTCTCCAGGTATGAGTCCCTCCTCTTCTCCCCTAATTCCTTGTGGTTCCCGTCCATCTCCGCGTCTGACTCATGCGTGCGTTCAGTTTGGGGGCAAGGAAGGAGAAGCCTTTCTCGCTCGATCTGGCGAGGATGGATGCGCAGCAAGGTCAGGTCGCCACCATCTCTCCCCCTCCTTTCGTTTTCTCGGTTTTGGTTTCGATTTGCTTCTCTTCCCTTCCCTTCCCTGACGCGGTTCGTTTCCTCACTGCACAGGTGCACCACCGTGATGATGGGGA
>NW_025262140.1:0-1633 GCF_018294505.1 Triticum aestivum
AAACAGCAACATGTATACTAGCAAAATAAGCATGGCAAAGGTTATCCTTGACTTATTTGTTGAAACTAAAGATGCAAAACATCTATCAATATATTATATACATAATACAGAAGACAAATAAGCCACCACGTTCGTCCACATAGATTAAATTACCTCGACCATTAATTTTAGATATAGACGGTTGAGATTTAAAGATCTAACGTTACATACAAATATTGTGTATTAGCAATGTTTTGCACATGTGAATCTAGCACGTGCCAAGTAAAAAAAGATCTTTTTTAACACAAAATTAAAGATCTATCACGTATACACCTATAATGGAAAAGAGCAATCATACTCACGTATATGAGAAGGACTCTTCCAAGCATAACATCACGTATGTTCCAAAAGAAATAAACAACACGTCATCAATTCCGATTCGAATTCCAGTAGGAGCAAAAGAAAAAAAAAACTCTAATGAACACGTACCCATGTATGTAACAGAATGATATATTGAATAGTACAACATAGATATTGAATAGCACTAGAATAGAAGGAAAAGAAGGGTTTCTACGTCAATCTGTTAATGGAAAGCAATGACGCAGGGAAGTCTTTTACCTGCCAAATACACGAGTTGCCACGGCAAGTCTCCAATACCACGAAGCGCTCCCACGATCCCAGCGGGGCTGGTGGCGCTGCCGGGGTCAACGTTGCGGCGGAAGCTGCCCCTCATCAGCATGTTAGACAGGATGCCGCTGAGCTGGTAGAAGCAACGCTAGGAGAACGAAACCCACAAAGAAGAAAAAGACTATGGAAGAAGGCCTTAATCCCCACGAAGAAGTGCAAGATCACAGTTGAGAGGGAAGGCAAGGCCGGCGACCCGGACGCACCCCGCCCTCCGCAACAAGCAGACAACACCCTGCCGGAGGCTGATATTGCTGCGATCACTTCCCAGTTCGATGTGGACAGCCTTAACGCCCATGCAACAACTATCTAACTGTCGTCTTGCATGACGCTCGACACTGGTGGACTGTATTCAGCAAAATCGGTGTCATTCAGTCATTGCGGCCGTCCAGCTGCCGCCCGGCCGGAAGCCCAAGTTTCTTCCACAGCGCCACCGACTCCAAGGAACTACGGGTGTCGCCAGCTCGGACAGCAATGGTATCCGGCGGGAGCAATAGCTGAGTGGATGCTAACGAGGAGCAACTAACAATTGTGTATATATTACAGCCTGCACCACATGCCGCGCATCGTAAGTGCTTAACCTTTTTGCCAGCCAGGTGTCACTAGCTTTACTTCTGGCCATCCATACTGAATAATGTAAAGAAACGTGGATGAGCTCCCAGGTAATACATTTTTTAGTGTCAACGCTTTGATATTTGTTTGCGTGTAATTCCCCATGATAAACAAAGAGATTTGTACCACGTTTGGAAAAACAATCTTCATGGTTACAAGATTGTTTTCTAGAGAATTCAAAATTAATTCTAGGATAAAAAATGTTCTTTTTCATGCAAATTTGCATGTACTTGAAGCATGAATATGTACACGTACAAAAAATCCTTTTGTTATAGGACAATAGTTAGACAATACTTTTGCACGGAGCATATATGGACAATAATATTGTATGAGGTATATAGGGATGAGACCGAGCGAG
>NW_025262141.1:0-1633 GCF_018294505.1 Triticum aestivum
ACACTAGAGTTGAACTAGCTCTATAAGCTAGTGCAAATAATTTTACACTGCAGTTGAACTAGCTCTATAGCCTAGTACAAATAATTTTACACTAGGGTTGAACTAGCTCTGTAAGCTAGTTCAAATAATTATACACTAGAGTTGAACTAGCTCTATAGCTTAGTACAAATAATTTTACACTAGAGCTGAACGAGCTCTATAAGCTAGTTCAAATAATTTTACACTGGAGTTGAACTAGCTCTGTAGCCTAGTACAAATATTTTTACACTATAGATGAACTAGCTCCATAAGCTAGTTAAAATAATTTTATACTAGAGTTGAACTAGCTCTCTAGCCTAGTACAAATAATTTTACACTAGAGTTGAACTAGCTCTATAGCCTAGTACAAATAATTTTACACTAGAGTTGGACTCGCTCTATAAGCTAGTTAAAATAATTTTACACTAGAGACGAACTAGCTCTCGAGCCTCGTACCAATAATTTTATACTTGACTTGAACTAGCTCTATAAGCTAGTTAAAATAATTTTACACTAGAGAGTTGAACTCGCTCTATAACGTAGTTCAAATAATTCTACACTAGAATTGAACGAGCTCTAAAAGCTGGTACAAATAATTTTACACTAGAGTTGAACTAGCTCTATAGCCTTGTACAAAAAAATTTACAGTAGAGTTGAACTAGATCTATAAGCTAGGTCAAATAATTTTACAGTAGAGTTGAACTAGCTCGATAGCCTAGTACAAATAATTTTACACTAGAGTTGGACTCGCTCTATAAGCTAGTTAAAATAATTTTACACTAGAGTTGAACTGGCTCTATAGCCTCATACCAATAATTTTATACTTGAGTTGAACTAGCTGTATAAACTAGTTAAAATAATTTTACACTAGAGTTGAACTAGCTCTATAGCCAAGTACAAATAATTCTACACTAGAGTTGAACTTACTCTATAAGCTAGTTCAAATAATTTTACACTAGAGTGGAACTAGCTCTATAGCCTAGTACAAATAATTTTACACTAGAGTTGAACTAGCTCTATAAGCTAGTTCAAATAATTTTATACTACAGTTGAACTAGCTCTATAAGCTAGTTAAAATAATTTTACACTAGAGGTTAACTAGATCTATAGCCTAGTAAAAATAATTCTACACTAGAGTTGAACTTGCTCTATAAGCTAGTTAAAATAATTTTACACTAGATTTGAACTAGCTCGATAGCCTAGTACAAATAATTTTACACTAGAGGTTAACTAGCTCTATAAGCTAGTGCAAATAATTTTACACTGGAGTTGAACTAGCTCTATAGCCTAGTACAAATAATTTTACACTAGAGTTGAACTAGCTCTGTAAGCTAGTTCAAATAATTATACACTAGAGTTGAACTAGCTCTACAGCCTAGTACAAATAATTTTACACTAGAGTTGAACTAGCTCTATAAGCTAGTTAAAATAATTTTACACTAGAGTTGAACTTGCTCTATAAGCTAGTTAAAATAATTTTACACTATATTTGAACTAGCTGTATAGCCTAGTACAAATAATTTTACACTAGAGTTGAACTAGCTCTATAAGCTAGTGCAAATAATTTTACACTGGAGTTGAACTAGCTCTATAGCCTAGTACAAATAATTTTACA
>NW_025262142.1:0-1633 GCF_018294505.1 Triticum aestivum
CCCCCCCACAACGCTCACTGTTCATCCAATCGATCGGCTTCAGTTAGCAGCAGTAGCGAAGGAATCGCTCCATCGGGTTCAGTTAACAGCCATCGATCGATCCCTCTGGTTCAGTAACGCATAGCCTGCAGTGCAATCGCTCGGGTTCAGTTAGAGCCCAACGCCTCGCTCGGGTTCAGTTAGAGCCAACGCCTTGCACACACGCGCGTACCTGTACGAGAGAACCGCGCATCGCTCTCCCACCGTAACCGACAACTCCCAAAAATTTTCCTCCCCCTCGCTTCTACCACGGTTTTTTCCGTCATGGACGGCCCAAAGAATGTCATGCAGCTGCGTCTCCGGCCCGCCCAGGACGAAAAGCCCATTTTCTGTCATGATTTTTTATCATAGAAGTAGGAGCCCACCACAACTATGATGATACCAGGTTTTGTCACAATTATCGTCATAGAAGTGTCATATGTATGACAGAAAAAAAATTCGTTCGACCCAAAATGTCACGGATGTGTCTTTTTTTGTAGTGCAAGTTGAGAAGCTTATTACTCTTGGGTGCTTGGTAACCTTGAGCTTGTTACTCTTGGGTGTTTGAACACCCTAGAGCTTGTTCCTCTTGGGTGCCTTGGCGCCCTAGACGGTTGGTGTTGTTTGGAGCTCAATCATTGTGGTGTAAAGCTCTGGGCAAGCGTCGGGGTCTCCAATTAGGTTGTGGAGATCGCCCCGAGCAATTTAACGGGTACCGGTGACCGCCCCCAAGGGTTGCCAAAGTGTACGGGTTCGGTGACTGCCCCCAAGGGTCGCCATTTGTACAGGTTCGATGACCGCCCTCAAGGGTCCCTTAGTGGAATCACGGCATCTTGCATTGTGCGAGGATGTGAGGAGATTACGGTGTCCCTAGTGGCTTCTTGGGGAGCATTGTGCCTCCACACCGCTCCAAACGGAGCTTAGCATCCGCAAGGGTGTGAACTTCGGGATACATCATCGTCTTCGCGTGCCTCGGTTATCTCTTTCCCGACCCTTTACTTATGCACTTTACTTTGTGATAGCCATATTGTTCTTTGTCATATATCTTGCTATCACATAGTTGCTTATCTTGCTTAGCATAAGTTGTTGGTGCACATAGGTGAGCCTAGTTGTTTTAGGTTTTGTGCTTGACAAATTAACCGCTAGGTTTATTCCGCATTTGTTCAAGCCTTAACCGTAATTATTTTAAAGCGCCTATTCACCCCCCTCTAGGCGACATCTTCGATCTTTCAGATGACATGTTACCCTTGGCCCCCTTCGAGCGCGAGTTGGTGCGCACCGGTGCCGCCGACACCGTCTTGGTATGCTTCGCCTTGGAGATCATCACCGCCTTGGAAGCCTCCTGCAGCAGCGGTCGACGGAGATAGGCGGTCGGGTCCGCCAACGCCATAACGGACTGGCATGGAGTGGGAGGCACGCCCAACAGCTCCATCGCACGCACAACTTCCACATTGACCTTGCGCCCCGCCATCTTCTTCATCTGCTTCATCGAGCCGCTCAGGAAAGTGCTGCGATGACCAGAGGTAGGGGACCGGGCCGGGCGGAGGTGAGAGGGACTTGGGAAGAGAGCGATCGGGGAACAGCCACCTGCTGCACCCGCAACCGCAACTGGGGC
>NW_025262143.1:0-1633 GCF_018294505.1 Triticum aestivum
ATGAACTCAAGCTTGTCATAAAGATGACCATAAGCTCTAAGACTCACAAAGAGAATCAAACAAGAACCAAGAAACATGATGAAAGGATGCAATGGTTTGAGCTCTCGACGAACGATACGATCAAGCTACTCACTTGAGAGCCCCCCTTGATAGTACGGCTATCGATCCTATAACCCGGTCTCCCAACTACCACCATGAGACCGGTAAAATAGAAAACCTATCAAGGGCAAACCTTTGCCTTGCACATGGTCCAGTTGAGCTAGATGATGACGATCTTGACTCCCTCAAGTTGGACCACCTTTCTTGATTGCATTGGCTCGATGAAGACTAGATGATTGCTCCCCCATAGTTCACTATGGGTGAGCGACTCTTCGGCACATATTCACAAGTCCATTGACACCACAATGGATGGCAAGATTCAAACTTGATTGCTCCCCCATACTCCATTATGGGTGAGCCACTCTTTGTGTTGCTCCACTTGAACTTGCACACTACAAACTTGATGACGATCACCACTTGATGTCATCCTCCATGGGTTGTATGGGATCTTCCTCTTGACGCAAGACCATGGAAACATACCTAACCCCACAAAGAACTCTCACGTAGACCATGGGTTAGTACACAAAGCATAATGGACAATGCTTACCATACCATGGGAACACTTGGTCCCACTCGGTACATCTTATATGCTTTGTGAGTTGATCAACTTGATTCACTCTTGACTTAGTCTTGATCAACCTTGAATCTTTCCGACTCTCTTCATTTGGATGATGTCTTGAAGGTAAATATGAATGATCACACAATCTTCTTCTTCAAGACATGCTTGCAATAAGCTCAACACTCACATGACCAATCTTTGGATAATTCCTTAATAGCACCTTGGTCAACCCATAAACTCCTTGAAACCAACACATGGACTTCAAGAAATGCCTATGGAAACATCCTTCAAATATAACTCGATGCAACCATTAGTCCATAGAGATTGTCATCAATTACCAAAACCAAACATGGGGGCACCGCATGTTCTTTCAATCTCCCCCATTTTGGTAATTGATGACAATCACTTTCAAGAGAGTTTATACAAATGCAACAACCATGCAGTGCAACAACCAATGATGCATGAGAATGGGATGCAAATGCTTAGGAACCAAAACCAAAGCAAGGAGAAAACTCAGAAGAATTCTCCACAAAACTCTCTGAAACTCCTCCCCCATTGGCATCGATTGCCAAAATGGGTGAAAAGCTTAGAAGGCCAATATAAAGAGTGTTCCTCCATAAATTGTGTATCTCTCAAAAATAGAGTGGAATGCAATACACATATCCAATGGTAAATACTTGGAGGAAGACAAACTATATTGAGGCCTAAAGATTGCAAAAGAGGATATGCCACAAAGACATAACAAAGAGAGAAACAAGCAATCGAGCAATCAAAAGATACCAATTGAAGCAAGCAATCAAATGATATCAATTGAACCAACTAGACCAAAGATCCTATGAGCCACATGAATGAAGGATATTATGATATGAGCAAAGGAGTGTTCTAAATAAGCTAGAGAAGCTCCCCATGATTTGTGCACACATAAGAATATTTGTATTTGGATACAAAGTGCACAAAATAGGATCATAGCTCCCC
>NW_025262144.1:0-1633 GCF_018294505.1 Triticum aestivum
CGGAGGCCGCCGGCCACAACCATAGACGCGCGAAGGGCAATCCGTGTAGAGGGAATTTTTCAGATACTTCTCCATCACCAAAAATTATGAAAAAATACCATCGTTCCTATAACACATGTGCCCACGTCGTGCAAAAAAAATCATGATTTTATCGCGCTTCGAGTATTTAGTAATATTGACGCCGCATCGTTACCACAAAACGTCTACTACCGTGTCATCGCCGTCCGTGAGGGGGCCACGCCCCGGAGACGCGTCCCGCCTCTTCGGACATGCCACCACACCACTCCGCATGTATGAGGGCCTGGTGCGACGCTCCGGTGGCATTGCTACACCCCCCAGTGCCCCCGTCCCGCCTAACTCTGTAGAGTTTGACCACAGGATCTACCCCTTTGACTTTGCACGGGCGGGCTTTGACCAGTGGACCTCCCCACCCGGTTGTGTTAGGTCAGCCCATAGGAACACTTTGGAGCAACATTCGGGAAGTCCCACCGCAAGATCCCCTCCGTGTAGACCCCACGCGTCCGTTTCCCCCCTCCAGGTGCCGGTGGCAGCGCCGTTCGTGAGGGGGGCACACCCCGGACACGCGTGCCGGGCGTTTGCAACTGTGACAACACTTCCAGAACTGTGAGAGGCCGCCGGCGCAAGATTTGGCGGCATGCTAGCCCCCGGAGGCCGCCGGCCACAGCCGTAGACGCGCGAAGGGCAATCCGCGTAGAGGGAATTTTTTGGATACTTCTCCATCACCAAAAATTATGAAAAAATACCATCGTTCCTATAGCACATGTGCCCACGTCGTGCAGAAAAATCATGATTTTATCGCGCTCCAAGTATTTAGTAATATTGACGCCGCATCGTTACCGCAGAACGTCTACTACCGTGTCATCGCCGTCCGGGAGGGGGGCCACGCCCCGGAGATGCGTCCCGCCTCTTCGGACATGCAACCACACCACCCGGCATGTATGAGGGCCCGGTGCGATGCTCCGGTGGCATTGCTACCCCCCAGTGCCCCCGTCCCGCCTAACCCTGTAGCGTTTGACCACGGGATCTACCCCTTTGACTTTGCACGGACGGGCTTTGACCAGTGGACCTCCCCACCTGGTTGTGTTAGGTCAGCCCATAGGGACACATTGGAGCAACATCCGGGGAAGACCCACAGCAAGATCCCCTCCGTGTAGACCTCACGCGTCCGTTTCCCCCTCCAGGTGCCGGCGGCAGCGCCGTTCGTGAGGGGGGCACACCCCGGACACGCGTGCCGGGCGTTTGCAACCGCAACAACACTTCCGGACTTGTGAGAGGCCGCCGGCGCAAGATTTGGCGGCATGCTAGCCCCCGGAGGCCGCCGGCCACAGCCGTAGACGCGTGAAGGGCAATCCGCGTAGAGGGAATTTTTCGGATACTTCTCCATCACCAAAAATTATGAAAAAACACCATCGTTCCTATAGCACATGTGCTACGTCGTGCAAAAAAAATCATGATTTTATCGCGCTCCGAGTATTTAGTAATATTGACGCCGCATCGTTACCGCAGAACGTCTACTACCGTGTCATCGCCGTCCGTGAGGGGGGCCACGCCTCGGAGCCGCATCTCGCCTCTTCGGACATGCCACCACACCACTCCGCATGTATGAGGGCCC
>NW_025262145.1:0-1633 GCF_018294505.1 Triticum aestivum
CGATAATGTCTACTATGCAACCTTCTTCTTGTAGACGTTGTTGGGCCTCCAAGTGCAGAGGTTTGTAGGACAGTAGCAAATTTCTCTCAAGTGGATGACCTAAGGTTTATCAATCCGTGGGAGGCGTAGGATGAAGACGGTCTCTCTCAAACAACCCTGAAACCAAATAACAAAGAGTCTCTTGTGTCCCCAACACACCCAATACAATGGTAAATTGTATAGGTGCACTAGTTCGACGAAGAGATGGTGATACAAGTGCAATATGGATGGTAGATATAGGTATTTGTAATCTGAAAATATAAAAATAGCAAGGTAACTAATGATAAAAGTGAGCGAAAACGGTAGTGCAATGCATTGAAACAAGACCTAGGGTTCATACTTTCACTAGTGCAAGTTCTTTCAATGATAATAACATAATTGGATCATATAACTATCCCTCAACATGCAACAAAGAGTCACTCCAAAGTCACTAATAGCGGAGAACAAACGAAGAGATTATTGTAGGGTACGAAACCACCTCAAAGTTATCCTTTCTGATCGATCTATTCAAGAGTCTGTAGTAAATAACATGAAGCTATTCTTTTCGTTCCATCTATCCTAGACTTCGTACTAAAATAACACCTTAAGACACAAATCAACCAAAACCCTAATGTTACCTCAATTATCCGCGGGTATGGTTATACGATATGCATCACACAATCTCAGATTCATCTATTCAACCAACACAAAGAACTTCGAAGAGTGCCCCAAAGTTTCTACCGGAGAGTCAAGACGAAAACGTGTGCCAACCCTATGCATAAGTTCACAATGTTACGGAACCCGCAAGTTGATCACCAAAACATACATCAAGTGGATCACGTGAATATCCCATTGTCACCACATTTAAGTACATGCAAGACATACATCAAGTGTTCTCAAATCTTTAAAGACTCAGTCCGATAAGATAACTTCAAAGGGAAAACTCAATCCATTACAAGAGAGTAGAGGGGGAGAAACATCATAAGATCCAACTATAATAGTAAAGCTCGCGATACATCAAGATCGTACCACCTCAAGAACACGAGAGAGAGATCAAACACATAGCTACTGGTACATACCCTCAGCCCCGAGGGTGAACTACTCCCTCCTCGTCATGGAGAATGCCGGGATGATGAAGATGGCCACCGGTGAGGGATCCCCCCCCCCTCCGGCAGGATGCCGGAACAGGGTCCCGATTGGTTTTTGGTGGGTACAGAGGCTTGCGACGGCGGAACTCCCGATCTAGGTTTCTTTCTGGAAGTTTGGGTATATATAAGAGGTATTGGCGTCGGGAACAAGTTAGGGGGGCTCCGAGGCGGCCACGAGGTAGGGGGCGCGCCCAGGGGGTAGGGCGCGCCCCCCACCCTCATGGGTGCCTCGGGACTCTTCTGGCCCATCTCTGATGCTCTGTGGGCTTCTTCTGGTCCAAAAATATGCTCCAAAAATTGGCACGTCAATTGGACTCCGTTTAATATTCCTTTTCTGCAAAACTCAAAAATAAGGGAAAACGGAAACTGACACTAGGCTCTAGGTTAATAGGTTAGTTCCAAAAATCATATAAAATAGCATATAAAACATTCTAGATGGATAATATAATAGCATGGAATAATAAAAA
>NW_025262146.1:0-1633 GCF_018294505.1 Triticum aestivum
CAAAATTGTCGGTATCGACCTCAAGTATACCGGCGGTCATCTCAGGAAAGATCAGAAGGTTGCCATCCCCCAGTTGCACCTGTGCCATCACGTCCTCGTCTACCACTATTGCATGGCCACAAGGCCTTGCATGTGTTTTGCTAGGTTTGTCAACAGCCCCGACTACAAGTTCTCTATGTTGGACCAGCAATGATGTAAAAGCATTCAAGGTTTCAGGCTTGGCCTGCAAGAAGCTTGTCGACATCCATGGCCACTACGGGGTCAGGGGCAGCACGAAGGATAAGTACTCGCTTGTTGACCACGCCTCGACCATCATCGACCCCTAGTACGAAAACATGAAGGAGGATGCCAAGAAAAATCCCGCAGACTGGCACGAGGCCTGGATGCAGTGACTAGATAAAGCTCACCTCAAGTTCGCGACCAAGAACATGTACACATTCTACGATATGCACAGGCGGATCATTGACATGAGGGAGTGCCTCCTTCCTATAATCGACAAGGGATCGAGCCACTAGCAGAGCAGTGGCGGTAAGCGTCACAAGATGAAGTAGATGATGATTAGATGATTGGTTATCCTAGTTAATTTTGCATGTAATTGTTAACTTTGGTGTGTGTAAATGTCATGTGTGTACTAGTCACTTATGTAATTGGATGTTTAATTTGGTTATGCAATCATATCCTTATATGTATATACATTGTTGTTCTTTAGACAGAGCATAGATGATGTGCAGACTAAGCAAATCACATCGCATACGGATCAAACTACGGAACCCGACGGTGATGATTTCTTCAATTGTTACAGTTATTTACCACCAACCATTTGACCACAGCACCCACAACTTATTTGGCGCATTCATATGTGTTATTATCGGTCTTCCCACATAGTTCTGGTTACTGACCTGTTTGCTGCTATCACACACATCTTATTAAGCCAAATCATTTATGATGTTTTGGCTCATCGCAAATAGTTTATCTGAGTGAACTGTAAGGCGTCTATCGCACACACCTTCATCTAGATGACCCTTTCTATTGTTTTCAATCATCGCAAATAGTTCATCCGAGTGAACTGTATGCCATCTACTGCACACACCTTGATCTGGCTAACTGTTTCTGTTGTGTTCCCTAATTGCAAACAGTTCATCCGATTGATCTGTATGTCATATATTGCACATACCTTGATCTGGCTGACCATTTCTGCATCGTGCCTGATGTCTCCCCATCACACACAGTTTCTCTTATTGGTGCCAGTTTTATTACAACAACGTTTGCGATTAATGCATCGCACACAGTTTGGTCGAAAGCTCTCTGATTCACGTGTCGTGTAGCATCCTGCAGTAGTGATAGAAAGAACTTATTATAATCTTCGCGTGGAGCTATTTGTTCCAAATTGATGTACTAATTTGTATTCTGGTTAATATTAAAAATTGATCCATAATAATGTGGGGATGTATGTTTGCATCTAGTATCTAGTATTTTTCTTAGTAGATTGTTCAACAAAATATCACGATTTCCACAATAACGTAAAAAATGGTTGATATGCATGACTGCATTGCTCACACTTTGCGTGAATTCTTCCAAAGCTTTCAAGAGGAAATGAAGTTTGTGTAAATATAGAAGGCTATACAATTTTTTT
>NW_025262147.1:0-1633 GCF_018294505.1 Triticum aestivum
TGTTGTTTCACATCATTATCTTTACGGCTATTGTGATCTTCACTTATATTTTGCTGTCTAGAGCTACTTCATATCCTTTATTGATGCTAGTTGTGCTATGGCCTGACCTCATTAGTGTTCTTGGCTCGCGTCTCTAGCCCGGTCTAGCCTAGGACCAGCACAGTAACGTCATTGAGCGTTTATTCAACATTGCATATTTATATTGATTATTGCTAATCTTTTGCTACCATATATAGCCAACCCAGCTCCACATATTTCTACACCATGTATACGCATGTTTCCCTGGCAATCGCTTTACTCAATTTTTAGAGTTATTTGACACCGCCGGGTGCCGATCACCACCTGCTGCATGGTAAGAACTTGTAAGATATTGACATTTGCTATACTGTGAGCGTTTTACCACCACTTCCAAGTAGTTCATAGGAACATTTTTTTGGATTCTGTTTCTTGTTTCTACTAATCATGACAAGATCCAGAGTCAATTCATGGGCTTTGTCGATCATGGGAGGCGTGCCACCATCTTTGCAAATACCACAACCGTCCACTACTAGGGAAAAGCCTAGCAGCAGCGCGGGTTTTGGGCCTATTAGCAGCGCGGGGGCCGGCGCTACTAATAAGGCGCTACAGCTAACGTATAGCAGTAGCGCGGGCGCACCCGCGCTACTACTACGTCCGTTAGTAGTAGCGAAACCCGCGCTAGTACTAACCCGCGGAATTATTTTTTCGTACTTTTTTGCCTGAATTTTCAAATTTCTGAATTATTTTAACCTCTAATCTCTAATGACCCTCATCGCTGCTCAATTTAATCTCTAATCAACCCTCACTATTCCAAATCATCTAACTTCCCGGACGGTCACCCATCCTCTCACTACTCCAGCCTGAGCACGCTTAACTTCCGGGTTCTATTCTCCCTCGATTCCAAGTCTGCACTTGTTGTTTTCCTCACAATAGTAAAATGTCAATCCTATTAACCCTCGGGAGTTTAGCTTGAGCATGAAGTCACACATTTCGCTGTTTGAGTTTAAAACTATTGTTCTAAACCACAATAATTATTTAGTAACACTAATATTTCTTGAATAAGGAGTTTGACCACAGTTTGACCAGATTTGACCAAAATTCCAAAAAACTGAAATAATTATTTAGTAACACTAATATTCTTGAATAATTATTTAGTAACACTAATACGTCTTGAATAAGTAGTTTGACCATAGTTTGACCAGATTTGACTAAAATTAAAAAAAAAACTGAAATTTGAGCATAACTTTTTTCCTTTTAGAATTTGAGGATTCTAAAAATTTGCAAACAGCCATAGGCAGTATCCATCGTATGCGGATTTTCGTGCTGAACATTTTGATATATTATATGTTTTTTTCTCACATCGTATGCAAAAGTTATAGCCGTTTTACATTTTCCCTACACTTTTTGCAAAACATGTCCAAATATAAGTTTTTAAATTTTCCTAACTAGTAGATGTAAGAACATAACTACATCTCGAAGGATTTTAATTTTTGAACATTTTAACATATTATACGTTTTTTTCTAACATCGTATGCAAAAGTTATAGCCGTTTTACATTTTCCCTACACTTTTTGCAAAACATGTCCAAATTTAAGTTTTTAAATTTTCCTAACTA
>NW_025262148.1:0-1633 GCF_018294505.1 Triticum aestivum
CCACTCTCCCCTAGAACTGTTTATGCTTTTTCTTAATCTAATGCCGCTGGTAAAATTAAGCAATGCCACTCTTAGAATTAACTACTGAACTATTTTAAGAGAATTCCTCTGTTAATCTGAATCAATGCAACTGTTTTAGAAATGCTACTGTCCTATACTTTGTTTTCCATCAAGATAAGGTAGATGCTTCTTTTTGTGGCCGCATGTTTCATCCTCCTTTATTGGCCAGTAATTGTTTCCTTTTTTACCTCTGTTAAAACAGGGATATCTATTCAACTTGTTGCTTTAGCGAACTTAAATGTCACACTGGCGACTTTGCTTGATTTTAGTGCAACTGCACAAAATGAGATTGGGTTTCCTATTTGGGTTGGTAGATTCATATTTTATGTTGTTTGTCTCATGAATGGTCAGTACGGGCCTTCATCCACATGATTG
This sequence comes from Triticum aestivum, assembly GCF_018294505.1. NCBI lineage: Eukaryota > Viridiplantae > Streptophyta > Magnoliopsida > Poales > Poaceae > Triticum > Triticum aestivum. The sequence continues at coordinate 436 of NW_025262148.1, forward strand.
TGCAGTGTGCTTTGAGATGTTGTGCTACTTGTATTGTTAATGTTTTGGAGAAATGTTGAATTGAAGCTATTAAACTGCTGTCTTTTACCATTAAGTGGCCAAAAATTGTTCCAACCCAGACATGATCCTTATTGCTTTGTTACAACAAACTCTGCATCAACCCCTTTATAAGTAGATGGAAGCACATGGTGTTGTTGCGCCCACTCTCCCCTGGAACTGTTTATGCTTTTTCTTAATCTAATGCCGCTGGTAAAATTAAGCAATGCCACTCTCAGAAGTAACTATTGAACTATTTTGAGAGAATTTCTCTGTTAATATGAATCAATGCAACCGTTTTAGAAATGCTACTGTCCTATACTTTGTTTTCCATCAAGATAAGGTAGATGCTTCTTTTTGTGGTCGCATGTTTCATCCTCCTTTATTGGCCAGTAATTGTTTCCTTTTTGGCCTCTGTTAAAACAGGGATATCTATTCAACTTGTTGCTATAGCGAATTTAAATGTCACACCGGCGACTTTGCTTGATTTCAGTGCAACTGCACAAAACAAGACTGGATTTCCTATTCGTGTTGGCAGTTTCGTATTTTATATTTGTCATCTCCTGAAAGGTCAGTACAGGGCTTCATCCACATGATTGTGCAATGTGCTTTGAGATGTTGTGCTACTTGTATTGGTACTATTTTAAATAAATGTTGAATTGAAGCTACTGTATTGTTGTCTTTTCCCATTAAGTAGTGAACAAAAATGGGACCAACCCAGACATGATGCTTGTGTCAGGACCCCGACTCGATGTCACATCGATCTAGCCGGTAACACTTCATATCACTTTGCGGCCTCACGCACGGTATTCCCACGGGTGTCGCCTTACCTTTGCCCGGGACCGTTTGCGCCTTTTGGCTCACGTATATGATAGTGTCGCTAGCATCCATATGATAAAGAGCCCGGGCTGACATGACTAGTCGTAAACCCAAAGCGGCACAGACTTACAGGGACAGGCATCCATGACCCAGCTTCGAACGTGTCGGTCATCAGCAAGTGGGCCCGGGCTGTAGCACTGGGCTAGCAGGACTCCGGTAAACCGGGCTGTAGCGGGCTAACAGGACTCCGGTACTCAAAGCGTGACATTTCCCCGAAGGGACAGACACAGGAACGAAGAAGGACACATGCCGGCCAGCCTAAGTGTTCCAGAGCAGTAGCAAG
>NW_025262149.1:0-1633 GCF_018294505.1 Triticum aestivum
CACACGTTCTTCGTGATATGCATGACATCAAGGCTGTGAGGCACACGGTGGATCTTCCAGTACGGCAAGTCCCAGAAAACAGACCTCGTTTTCCATACCTTCAGCAGCGGCTCTGGCGCCTTTCGCTTCTTTCCCGGCAGTGGCAGTCTTTCCAATTTTTCAACAGCTTGTCTATTTCCTCGCCGCTCCTCGTACACGGGCGTTTTCGGGGTTCGGTTTCACCATCGAACAGATCCTTGCGTTTCCTCCACGGGTCATCGTCGCGAAGCCACCTTCGATGTCCCATGAACACGGTTTTCGAAGACCCGGGATCTCTATCTAGCTGGCGATACGTTGTGTCATCCATGCACCTTACGCATCCAGAAAATCCGTGGACTACCTGCCCCGCGAGATATCTGTAACCGAGATAGTCGTGCACCGTCGTGAGCAGTGCGGCTCTCATAGGGAAATATTCTTTCTCTGCAGCATCCCACGTATTGGCTGGCGTTTTCCACAGCGTGTCAAGCTCCTCTTTCAGCAGCCCCAGATACAGATTGATATCGTTCCCTGGTTGTTTTGGCCCTTCAATTAGCATACTCATGTGAATGTACTTCCTCTTCATGCACAACCAGGGGGGAAGGTTGTACATCCACACAAACACAGGCCAGGTGCTATGTGTGCTTCTCTGGCTGCCAAACGGATTGACTCCATCGGTGCTCGCGCCCAGCACGATGTTCCTTGGATCGTTCCCAAATTCTGGGTATTCGAAGTTCAACGCTTGCCACTGGCTCGCATCCTTAGGGTGACTCAGCATCTTGTCTTTTTTATCTATCTCCGGATCATTTGCGTCATCTTCTCGCTTCTTCTCCTCCCTATCCGTGTGCCAACGCAGGAGCTTTGCTACCTTAGGGTCCGCGAAATACCACTGCAGACGAGGAGTGATCGGAAAGTACCACACCGATTTTCGAGGAGCTTTCTTCCTCTTCTTGTATCGAGTGACGCCGCACACCGGACATATGATAGACTCCGCGTGCTTGTCCCGATAAATGATGCAATTGTTCATGCACACATGGTATTTCACGTGCGGTAAATCCAGAGGACACACGATTTTCTTCGCCTCCTCGAAACTGGTCGGGCACTTGTTCCCCTTGGGAAGACGTTCGTGCTAGAATGACATGTTCTCTCGAAGCATGCGTCGGTCATTTTGTGTTTTACCTTCATCTCCAGAGCCACGAGCGTTACTTTCAGGCGGGTATCCTCGGGCTTGCATCCTTCATACAATGGAGTAACCGCGTCTATCTCCAGTTGATCCAGCTTGGCTTTCTCTCGGGCGGCAGCTCTTGCGTTATCCGTCCGCTTGAGAAGCAGCTCTTGAATATGAGGGTCCTGCACCCAGCCTCCATCGTCGTCTGCTCCGGCATCTTCATCTTCATGATCATTCCCTTCGTCTTGATCTTCCTCATCATCATGTACGACATCTTCTACATGATGACTGTGTACAGCATCACCGTCGTGATCATGTCCTGGAGATTCTTCGTCTTCTCGCCCGCCCTCACCGCGGTGGTACTTGTCTTGTTGCCCTTCCTCATTTCTTGCCCGGCCCCGGCCATGGACGACTTGATAGTCATCTTCATCACCTTGCCACCGATAGCCA
>NW_025262150.1:0-1633 GCF_018294505.1 Triticum aestivum
GATGAGTATATGTTCTTGACATATTGTTGATCAGAAATGATGTAGAATTTCTAGAAAGCATATAGGGTTATTTGAAAGGTGTTTTCAATAGAAAACCTGGATCAAGCTACTTGAACATTGAGCATCAAGATCTATAAGATAGATCAAAATGCTTAATAATACTTTTAAATGAGCACGTACCTTGACATAATCTTGAAGGTGTTCAAGATGGATCAGTCAAAGAAGGAGTTCTTGCCTGAGTTGTAAGGTATGAAGTTAAGACTTAAAGCTCGACCACGGCAGAAGAAAGAGGAAGGACGAAGGTCGTCCCCTATGCTTTTATCATAGGCTCTCTACAGTATGCTATGCTGTGTACCGCACCTGAAGTGTGCCTTGCCATGAGTCAGTCAAGGGGTACAAGAGTGATCCAAGAATGGATCACAGGACAGCGGTCAAAGTTATCCTTAGTAACTAGTGGACTAAGGAATTTTCTCGATTATGGAGGTGGTAAAAGAGTTCGTAGTAAAGGGTTACATCGATGCAAGCTTAACACCTATCCGGATAGCTCTGAGTAGAGATACTGGATACGTATGATGGAGCAACAATTTAGAATAGCTCCAAGTGGAACAATTATTTGGAATAGCTCCAAATAGAGCGTGGTAGCTGCATCTAGGAGATGACATAGAGATTTGTAAAGCACACACGGATCTAAAAGGTTCAGACCCGTTGAATATAACCTCTCTCACAAGCATAACATGATCAAACCCAGAACTCATCGAGTGTTAATCACATAGTGATGTGAACTAGACTACTGACTCTAGTAAACTCTTGGGTATTAGTCACATGGCGATGTGACCTGTGAGTGTTAATCACATGGCGATGTGAACTAGATTATTGACTCTAGTGCAAGTGGGAGACTGTTGGAAATACGCCCTAGAGGCAATAATAAAAGTGTTATTATTATATTTCCTTGTTCATGATAATTGTCTTTTATTCATGCTATAATTGTATTATCCGGAAATCGTAATACATGTGTGAATACATAGACCACAATATGTCCCTAGTGAGCCTCTAGTTGACTAGCTCGTTGTGATCAACAGATAGTCATGGTTTCCTGGCTATGGACATTGGATGTTGTTGATAACGGGATCACATCATTAGGAGAATGATGTGATGGACAAGACCCAATCCTAAGCCTAGCACAAAGATCGTGTAGTTCGTTTGCTAGAGCTTTGCCAATGTCAAGTATCTCTTCCTTTGACCATGAGAGCGTGTAACTCCTGGATACCGTAGGAGTGCTTTGGGTGCATCAAACGTCACAACGTAACTGGGTGACTATAAAGGTGCACTACAGGTATCTCCGAAAGTATCTATTGTTTTATGCGGATCGAGACTGGGATTTGTCACTCCGTGTAAACGGAGAGGTATCTCTGGGCCCACTCGGTAGGACATCATCATATGCGCAATGTGACCAAGGAGTTGATCACGGGATGATGTGTTACGGAACGAGTAAAGTGACTTTCCGGTAACGAGATTGAACAAGGTATTGGATACCGACGATCGAATCTCGGGCAAGTAACATACCGATAGACAAAGGGAATTGAATACGGGATTGATTAAGTCCTTGACATCGTGGTTCATCCGATGAGATCAT
>NW_025262151.1:0-1633 GCF_018294505.1 Triticum aestivum
CTCGTTCCTGGCATGACCTGAGGGTAGGCATTCCCACGAAGATAGATTCCACACAGTTTTTTGCCATATAGCCTGCATCCCAGGCCAGACAATAGCATCAAAAACCATGTTATTGCGAGTTTTTCAGATAGCCCACAGGCCAGCTGCATGTATGATATTGATTGCAGCAAATCTATCTCCTCTAGACCAACAGGAAGAGAAGGACATCATCTTGATGTCCCCCGCAAAACCAGTTAGCCTATTGATAGATCTCCATAATTCAGTAGCAACAACACAGCCAAAAAATAAATGGTAGCAAGATTCCAGCTTAGAGCAGAACACACAAGTTAGATCAAAAACAGTTTGCCTCTTAACTAAACTGTCTCTAGTGAGCATGTCGTCCCTCGTCGGTTGTAGGACACGTCATATCACCGGTTGCAACATCCTTCATTGACCGCTATAGCAGTTCATTTATAATGGTTGTCGCATTTATTATTATTGCTTGCAATACCATCGTAACATTTTTTGTCCCCGTTTGTAACATCCAGTCGTGCCGGCTTGTAGCAAAAAACCACGCCGACGTCACTCAGCTGAGACTTCGTTAAGTCTCAGTCGACTGAGTTCTAGACACGCCCATTAAACAAAGCTTCACGGGGATTGTTAAAAAAGATGGGGGCCAGCGCTCTGTGTCGGTTGACCGGGGCAACCCCCTGTCTAAGCCGCACAGTTGAGATTGTTGTCAACATTGGATGTGCCTGTTGCGTCATTCGCTTCTCGTCTCGCACAGAAATAAAACCCTGACTCCTATTGCACACGCACAACAAATTCAACAGAGCATCCGGACCAACCTGTGGTTGCACTGTTATTCTAGAACTTTGTGTGCTCAAGATCATACAACTTGTTGCTTTAGGAAGGATACTAAACACCCTCGGTTCCAATCTGAGTACAATGATAATGACACATTGGCTTTTTATATTGAGGATGCATATGATTATTATGATATATAACAAACTAAAGAATCTATTGCTTTTAGGGGTGCTTATGAAATTGCCTCTTTGCCTAAATTTGAAACTAATGATGCTCCTTGTAAATCTAAAAACTTTGCTATACTTAAATATTGCTTCAAAAATTTCAATAAGAATCCTTATATTACTAATGATATTAAGAAAGTCTTCGTCGTCTGAGAAGAGATTTATGTTTTGCAGGTACCAATGGAAGAAGAAATTACTGAAATTGATTGCTCTTTACATGAAAAAGATGAGGAAGAGTGAAGAACAAGGAGGAAGAGCGGGTTGATAACCTTTGCCCAACCTCCATTTAGGGCTACTGTTTCACTGTTTGCCTTTGCCTAACTTTGCAAATGAGGAGCAGCTAAGGAACAATTGGTATCTCGACACGTCGGTCGATGACATGAGCGACATGTGCAACGACATATGGCTGGGCGACTTCCAACGATGATCTGCACCGTCTCCCGTGAGGTTTCATGTCGAACAACGTCATGCGCAAGGCTGGAAGGTTGTCGCTCCTTGACGACGTCCTTCTGAACACATTTTAACGCCCTTGATCAGCCGGTTCTCGACGCCATGCACGCCATCCTTCCGCCCTTGTACATCATCGATCCGCTACATCTACATGCCAGAAATGTCGCCCCCCC
>NW_025262152.1:0-1633 GCF_018294505.1 Triticum aestivum
ATGGAGCCCCGAAGATGAAGATCAAAAGGAGCAAAATGATATTGGCCATATCATGTCACTATTTGATTGCATGTGATGTTTATCATGTTTATGCATCTTGTTTACTTAGGACGACGGTAGTAAATAAGATGATCCCTTACAAAATTTCAAGAAGTGTTCTCCCCTAACTGTGCACCGTTGCTACAGTTCGTCGCTTCTAAGCACCACGTGATGATCGGGTGTGATGGATTCTTACGTTCACATACAACGGGTGTAAGACAGTTTTACACAGCGAAAACACTTAGGGTTAACTTGACGAGCCTAGCATGTGCAGACATGGCCTCAGAACACGGAGACCGAAAGGTCGAGCATGAGTCGTATAGTAGATACGATCAACATGAAGATGTTCACCGATGATGACTAGTCCGTCTCACGTGATGATCGGACACGGCCTAGTTGACTCGGATCATGTAATCACTTAGATGACCAGAGGGATGTCTATCTGAGTGGGAGTTCATAAGATGAACTTAATTATCCTGAACATAGTCAAAAGCCTTTTGCAAATTATGTCGTAGCTCACGCTATAGTTCTACTGTTTTAGATATGTTCCTAGAGAAAATATAGTTGAAAGTTGATAGTAGCGATTATGCGATCAGTAGAAAGCTTATGTCCCTAATACACTGCTTAGTGTGCTGAACCCCAAACGTCATTTGTGGATGTTTCGAACATCGAACATACACGTTTTGATTACTACGTGATAGTTCAGTTAAATGGTTTAAGTAGAGGCACCAAAGACGTTTTCGAAACGTCGCGGAACATATGAGATGTTTCGAGGGCTGAAATTGGGATTTCAGGCTCGTGCCCACGTCAAGAGGTATGAGACCTCCGACAATTTTCTTAGCCTACAAACTAAGGGAGAAAAGCTCAATCGTTGAGCTTGTGCTCAAATTGTCTGAGTACAACAATCACTTGAATCAAGTGGGAGTTGATCTTCCATATGAAATAGTGATAGTTTCTCCGAAGTCATTACCACCAAGCTGCTAGAGCTTCGTGATGAACTATAACATATCAGGGATAGATATGATGATCCTTAAGGTATTCGCGTTGTTTGACATCGCGAAAGTAGAAATCAAGAAGGAGCATCAATTGTTGATGGTTGATGAAACCACTAGTTTCAAGAAGGGCAAGGGAAAGAAGGGATACTTCATGAAACGGCAAATCAGCTGCTGCACCAATGAAGAAACCCGAGGTTGAACCCAAACCCGAGACTAAGTGCTTCTGTAATAAGAGGAACAACCACTGGAGCAGGATTACCCTAGATACTTGGTAGATGAGAAGGCTGGCAAGGTCGATAGAAGTATATTGGATGTACATTATGTTAATGTGTACTTTACTAGTACTCCTAGTAGCACCAGGGTATTAGATACCGGTTCGGTTGCTAAGTGTTAGTAACTCGAAATAAAAGCTACGGAATAAACGGAGACTAGCTAAAGGTGAGCTGACGATATGTGTTGGAAGTGTTTCCAAGTTTGATATGATCAAGCATCGCACGCTCCCTCTACCACCGAGATTGGTGTTTGCGTTGAGCATAGACATGATTGGATTATGTCTATCGCAATACGGTTATTCATTTAAGGAGAATAATGGTTACTCT
>NW_025262153.1:0-1633 GCF_018294505.1 Triticum aestivum
AAGCAAATAGGCTTCTCCCAAAAGGTGTGTTACAGCAAGTATGATTGTGGTAAACTAACAAGCAAAGACTAATATAATACACGACGCTCCAAGAAAAACACATATCATGTAGCAAATAAAAATATAGCTCCAAGTAAAGTTGCCAATGAACGAAGACGAAAGAGGGGATGCCTTCCGGGGGCATCCCCAAGCTTAGGATTTTGGCTATTATTGAATATCTTGGGGTGACTTGGGCATCCCCAAGCTTAGGCTTTTGCCACCATTTATTCCATAGTCCATCAAATCTTTACCCAAAACTTGAAAACTTCACAACACAAAACTCAACAGGAAATCTCATAAGCTCCATTAGTGAAACAAAACAAAACCACCACATAAGGTACTTTAATGAACTCATTCTTTATTTATATTGTTGTTAAACCTACTGTATTTCAAGTTCTCTATGGTTCATACCCTTACATACTAGCCATAGATGCATCAAAATAAGGAAACAACACACGAAAAACAGAATCTGTCAAAAACAGAACAGTGTGTTGCAATCTGTAACTAACGCAAACTTATGGAACCTCAAAAATCCTACCAACATAGGACATCCTAAAAAATTTGTTTATTGATCAGCAGAAAAAAGAATCAATGCAAAAGCACGTTCCTGTGATTTATCGAATTTTGTTTCGTGAGCACAAAGTTTCTGTTTTTCAGCAGAATCAAATCAACTCATATCATAGGTTATCCTATAGGTTCTACTTGGCACAAACACTAAATAAAACATGAAAACACATCTAAACATAAAGTAGAAACAAAATTTAACACTAAACAGGAACAAAAACAAAAAACATAAAGAAAATTGGGTTGCCATCTTTGGCACTTGATTCATTAATAGAGCAATTATAATTTAACGCCCCTAGCTAGGCATAAAAGCAAAGATAGATCTAAGTAGTGCCATCTTTGGCACTTGATTCATTAATAGAGCAATTATAATTTTTAGGGGTTTCTCCCTTTTTAGTAATGATAAAACCTTTAGGCAAAAATTCAAGAACTTCGTTCGTAGCAAAAGGTTTCTCAATGATAGTGAGACAATTGGGATGAACACTCATGGATTTGAGATCCGCATCTCCCTTACTAGAAGATTCGCCTTTATTTTTAGGAACATAAATAAACTTGGAAGTTTTGGTAGGGGGTTTTGGAGTGTTTTTCATGGAAGAAAACGCCGAACCTAAGTTAGTAATGATATCCTCAAGTTTACCAATTCTTGCAGAATCTAGATCTATTTTTTCATTAACTATAGGTTCTTTCTCTTTAAGATTTTTCAAGGTAACTCCAACCCTAGATCCGTACTGGGTAATTTGATTATGAATCTTTTTATCCAAGTTTTCAATTAACTCAACGGTGGTAATTTTATTTTCAGTGATCTCAAGCCGTTGCATAACATGTTCCAAAGTTAAAACAGTTCCATTAACCAAAAGAGGTGGTGGGCCAAACAAATCTATCATAGCATTATAAGCTTCAAACGTGTGGCTATTCAAGAAATCCCCTCCGGCAACGGTATCAAGAACACATCTATTCCAAGGAGTAACGCCTACATAAAAATTGCGAAGAAGAGCAGAAGTAGAAAGCTTCCTAGTGGATTTATTTTGAG
>NW_025262154.1:0-1633 GCF_018294505.1 Triticum aestivum
GGCTGCGGGCCGGGGAGGCGTTGGGCGGCGGCGCGGGCCTCGGGGGCCGGCCACGGGCCTCCCGGGCCTGGCGGCGGGGATGTGGTCCGGTGCCACGTGGCGGCGCGGGAGTGGCGGCGGAGAAATGTCCGGCCGGGTCGGACGTGTCCGGCTCGGCGCGGAGATGTTTTTTTTTTTGAACTAGGGTTTGGACGGGGAAGACGAGATCCGAAATGGAGGGGGGTATATATAGGCATAAGTGGAGCTAGGAGAGTCCAAATGAGGTGCGGTTTTCGCCCACACGATCGTGATCGAACGCTCTAGGACATGGAGCAGAGTTTGGTGGGTTTTGGGCCAAATTTGGGGGGTGTTGGGCTGCAACACACACGAGGCCTTTTCGGTCCCTCGGTTAACCGTTGGGGTATCAAACGAAGTCCAAATGACCCGAAACTTGACAGGCGGTCTACCGGTAGTAAACCAAGGCCGCTTGGCAAGACTCGGTCCAATCCGGAAGTGTTTCAACCCCACACAAGAAAGAAAGGTAGAAATGACCACCGGAGGAGAACGAAGCGCCGGAATGCAAAACGGACAACGGGGAAAATGATCGAATGCATGAGATGAACATGTATGCAAATGCAATGCACGTGATGACATGATAAGAGATGCACGAAAAAGAAAAATAACACACGGAGACAAAGACCCAAACCCGAGAAATAAATATAACTTAGCGCCAGGGACGGCAAGAGTTGGATACAAATATGGAAAGTTACATCTGGGGCGTTACAACACTCCTCCACTACGAAAAGATCTCGTCCCGAGATCTAGGACTGAAAGAACTCCGGGTACTCGGAACGGAGGTGATCCTCGCGTTCCCAGGTAGCTTCACGGTCAGAATGGTGTGACCACTTGACTTTGAGAAATTTGATTGACTTGTTGCGAGTCTTGCGTTTAGTCTCTTCGAGAATAGCAACTGGGTGCTCACGATAGGAGAGATCTTCTTGGAGCTCAATGTCCTCGAAGTTGACGGTGCGGTCAGGAGTCTTGAAGCACTTTCGAAGCTGAGAGACATGGAACACGTCATGAACATTTGCAAAGTTTGAAGGAAGCTCGAGTTGGTAGGCGAGGTCGCCTCTCTTGCTGACAATCTTGAAAGGTCCCACGTATCTAGGGGCAAGCTTCCCTTGATACCGAAGCGACGAGTACCTTTCATGGGAGAGACGCGGAGGTAAACATGATCTCCAATCTCGAAAACCAGATCACGATGCTTACTATCATAGTAGCTCTTCTGGCGGGACTGGGCTGCTTTGAGGTTATCACGAATGACTTTGCACATTTCTTCTGCTTCTGTGATTAAGTCATTACCCAGCAGCTGACGTTCACCGGTTTCCGACCAGTTGAGAGGGGTACGGCACTTCCTGCCATACAGAATTTCAAAGGGGGCCTTGCCCGAACTTGCTTGAAAGCTGTTGTTGTATGAGAATTCAGCATAAGGAAGACAATCCTCCCACTTCATGCCGAAGGAGATCACACAAGCCCTGAGCATATCTTCAAGAATCTGATTGACACGCTCGACTTGACCGCTTGTTTGAGGATGGAACGCTGTGCTGAAGCGGATGTTGGTGCCCATGGCCTTCTGAAAAGAATCCCAAAACTT
>NW_025262155.1:0-1633 GCF_018294505.1 Triticum aestivum
CATGAATTGACTCTGGATCCTGTCATGATTAGTAGAACAAGAAACAAAACCCAAAAATAATGTTCCTATAACTACTAGGATGTGGTGGTAAAACGCTCACAGTAAAGCAAATATCAATGTCTTACAAGTTCTTACCATGCAGCAGGCGGTGATCGGCAACCAGCGGTGTCAAGTAACTCTGAATATTGAGTAAAGCGATTGCCAGGGGAGCGTACGTATACACGGTGTAGAAATATGTGGAGCTGGGTTGGCTATATATGGTAGCAAAAGATTAGCAATAATCAATTCAAAGATGCAACGTTGAATAAACGCTCAACGACGGTACTGTGCTGGTCCTAGGCTAGACCGGACTAGAGACGCGAGCCTAGAACACTAATGAGGTCACGGCGTAGCACAACTAGCATCAATGAAGGATACTAAGTAGCTATTGACAGCAAGATATAAGTGAAGATCACAACAGCAGTGAAGATAATGAGGTGAAACAACAGCCAAGCAGGATATATCAACAACTTTGTCTCCAACTTTCCTCTGAAAAAGTTTGTGTCAATTTTTTTGTTTTTTTTTCTTCTCTCTTTTTTTTCCTCACACTTTTTTTTCTTTCTCTCCTTTTTTTTCTCTGACTTTTTTTTCCTTTTTTTTTCTCTCGTTTTTTTTCTCTCTTTTTTTCTCCCTCTTTCCAAAACAAACTAGAGAAGATGCAGATTGGATCAAGTGAAGATGTGAACGATCTCAACTATTATTATGACAATGAATGGTGGGTAGCACGTGGTGGAAATTGATGGATGGGTGGTGGACAGCGGAAGAGATAATGATGCAGCGGTGGCGTGACTAATGTGAACAGAACTCGAAACTCTAAACGAACTAGACACTAAGACCAGCAACTCGACACGGTGATGCAATCGATAATTCAACTATGCAATCAATGAAAAGAAAATTGCAAAGGCTCAGACTGGCTTGGACCAAGGATGAATAGATCTAACTCTTTTTTGTGGCTTTTTCTTGGACAATAGGTAAGAAAGTAAATCTAATCTAGGAAAACTGGAAATTCTCACCGAGCAACCTGAAAACTGATACCACTTGATAGAGGCAAAGGTGTCCCGATCTTTCGATGAGATGATAGCTATCGATTTGGTGGAGACGACTTTGACGATCCGACTACAAACGTGCACGACGTTGCGCCTTAGCAATCGCTAAACCAACTCCGAGAGGTTATTGACCATGCCGGAGCACAATCAACCTGACCACGAAGGTCTATTCCTGCAAGCAATCGAAGAACAAGCAAGAATATGATAAAAGCAATCTGAATATTGCGAGTATATATGAAGTATTGATAAAGGTGGGGATCCGTAAGCGGTCTTGGTCTGGTCGTTGGACACAAACGAAGTACACGAAGTTGCAATGGCTAACTTTTAACTAAACAAATCCCAAGCAAAAGCTACTAGATGGATCTACTTATATAGGAGCAAGGGGTGGCGGCCAAGGAGGTGGGAGGACGTCCCAAGGCAGCCTAAAACTAAATCTAGGTCGTACAAGGGCAATGGGCCCAAGTGGAGGTGATGTAACACCTTTGGACTTGTAGTTTGACTCGGATTCTGCTGCAGCATCAGATTGTTTCGTCCACAACTCAACGCTC
>NW_025262156.1:0-1633 GCF_018294505.1 Triticum aestivum
CCAGGTGTAGAGAAGGGGCTCGGGTGTGGTGCCGAGGTGGGGAGGAGGAGACCTGATGGGGGAAACTGGAGTCATCAATTCCAGTTTCCCCTATTCCCCCACTCCTCTTGATATATACATATTTTATACTAAAATTTTATACTTACTATACTATTGTGTTAATGAGTATATATAATTTTTTTTATGGGAAGGAGTATATTTTTCCATTTCTTATTTGTCATACTTAACAATATTATTTAATTATTTATTATATATTTGTATTGTATATTATTGAAAAATAATTAAGTGTTGCGTTGAATTTAGTTTCTACTTTGAAATGATTCTTCTTAATTTTTTTGATACTTGTGTAATTTATATAGTTTATACATATGTATGTTAGATATTTATAAAACATATAGTTTCACAAATATTGTAATATGGTTGTATTATATGATTAGGAAAATATATCTCTACAAAATTCTAGAGTACAATATACTTGTTTTTGGAGCACCAGTGTACAAATTTGAAAATATATTTAATAACATACTAGGACAATGCCCGAGTGTTGCCACGAAATATTGACATGCTGTAAATAAATGCCCATTATTTATGTGTCCATATTAATGAGATTGTGTAAATAAATTCTTATCAGATCGTGTGAGTGATTTACCTTATAATTTGATGAGAAATTTGTGTGTTAATTAAGGTACATAAATTGAGGTAGTATATAGAGATAAATTAGTCAGATATTCATTCGGTGCCAAGGCTCATATGCACGTGGTGAATAGTAAGTTCAACTAAACTACTAAAAAGTTAGAAGCTTTTGAATTTTTTTAGGTGGTTGATGTTGCAGTGCGTACTATTAGTGCCCAGTTTCAGCTTGTTCTGATACTAAGGAGCTGATGGAAAAAAGTCAAAATCGGTCAAAACAGTACGTGAACAGTAAACTTTCTTACAACCCAAAAATTACCTTTTTTGCTGAGAGTTACTGAAATGTCTAAACTCCACGAAATTTGGCATGGACTTCATGCATATAAGCATCTAGCATCACATAAAAAACGACTTTTTTTGTATATTTTATTTACTATTTTAAATGAATGTATTGTTCACCTCAGGTGCAGATGCACCAGAGAGCCAAAACGTTGATTTCTAAATTAGTACCCATCTCTCTCTCTCTCTCTCTCTCTCTCTCTCTCTTGACACAGAGACATTGATCAAAACATTACTTTAATTCAACATGTCACACATTTTTTTAGAACCGGGCTTTACCCCTTTCCATTGCAAAGAACGGAAATACAACCAGTTCAAACGAGAAGGTCAGGGGGAGGGAAAGAAGTAAAGCGAGTTCTAGCACTACCAGGAAACCCACCATACTCGCTCGCCATCGAAACGAGTATCATGGAGCGAAAACCTGGATAGCACGACATAACATCTATCCTATTACAATCTCAAAAGCTCAGGATCAAGTATCAGAACATAGCTGCAAAGTCGAGTAAACAGATGGTAATATTCGCCGAGAGAGAACAACATCAGGGTTGCGCGCCCGTCTTCCTTTAAACCAACGCATCTTCAGATCAAGCGCCCTGGATTGGTTGCTTGACAGCGCCACACATCTTCATCAGCTGCATCATGCCAGTCCTGATCATCTCGGCTC
>NW_025262157.1:0-1633 GCF_018294505.1 Triticum aestivum
CAGGGGATACACTAGTAGAATAGTAAAAAACGAAGCAAATGAAGCAGATGTCATGCTTAATTACGAAAAAGGACTTTTCGTTGTGACTTACTGTATCCACTTCGAAGTTCTCGTCCAGCTTGATGCTGAAGCGCCTATCATCATCTAGGAAGATTCTGTCGCACAGGCCGCGCTCGTCTTCGCAGTATTTGCAAATACCGAAATCCTTTTCATCGTCAGACATTTCCTATGTTCATAGTTAAAACATTAATTGAAAATCGATCGAAGACAACTACCAGGATACTCAACACACAAATCCGGGGCACTCGATATTTCCTACATATTCTGGCACAAGTCATGCCAAAATTCATGGAAAAATCCGGCACGACCTTTGCTAAAATAGGACATATCGAGCGCCTGAAATTTGTCGGAACGGAAATGAATCAACACTCCGGCAAAACATAGGCCACTCGGAGGTGTAACATGCAAACATGACCGGCCACTTGGATATTGAGCAACACAAGATATACATTTCAAAATATCTTATAGGACTCAAATTAGCATGCATTCAATAAGCAAAAGTAAATCATCTCATGCATCCGTACATCGTCGAATATTATCACTAATACATCCCGAATAGTGTCATACATATAACATCACTAATACAACTAAAACCCTAGCACACGACGGGTATCGGCGCGGGCGGTGGACACCCACAGAGAAGGAACCATCACGGGATCATAGATCCAGTGAGATCCCTGGAGAACCTGCCAGGTATTGGAGAACGTGTGCTCCAACGCAAACAAGTAGCGACGGACGTGCGCGTTCTCCTCACTGACACGGTGACACGCCACCTCCATGGAGTCCTCGAGCCTCTGGACCGTCACTGGCCCACGGGACCGCCACCAAAGAAGGTTCGGGTCAACGACAGGCTGGCTCCTCACCAACCTGTTCCCCCCGGTAGGCAGCGCCTCCCAGTACCACCCCGGCAGAGCCCAGTCCCGGACATGGCCCATCTGGTCAAGCAGGTGTCGTCCTCCGCCGACTCGACGACGAGGATACGGGATAGGCATCGTCCACGTCGATGCGAGAAAAATTGCTTTAACTAAAAAAATAGCAACAAGTTCTTACTAACTAGTTCTATTAATTCAACTAGTTCTTACTAAAAATAAACTTACTATAAATAAAAATATACTAGTACCTAATTAGTACCAAGTTCTTACTAACTAATTAGTACCTAGGAACTACTGCCCTAATTACCATCTAATTTGATGAACCTATAGGGGTGGAAAGTGGTAGCAGATATTCCAATTATCCAACTATAAAGTGAAATAAGTGGTCAAATTTTACTCGTTTTATGATTCATCTTAGAAATTTGATTCGTTTCCACCCTTACATGAACCCTAACTCATTTGAGCCGCATCTACATCCAATTCGTTTTCACTCTTACATGAACCCTAACTAATTTGATGCAACTAAAATATAAAGAAACCCTAGGCAGAGGTAGGGGAGAGGGAGGAGCAGGCGTGCTAACCTCGGGTGCCTGCGATGAGGGAGGGGCAGGCGGCGTCGAGGTCGGGGTCGGGGCTCGGGCGCGCGGCGGATGGCGGCATCGAGATTGGGGTCGGGGGCGGCGTCCGGGGCGGCGTTGAGG
>NW_025262158.1:0-1633 GCF_018294505.1 Triticum aestivum
CCCCCCCACAACGCTCACTGTTCATCCAATCGATCGGCTTCAGTTAGCAGCAGTAGCGAAGGAATCGCTCCATCGGGTTCAGTTAACAGCCATCGATCGATCCCTCTGGTTCAGTAACGCATAGCCTGCAGTGCAATCGCTCGGGTTCAGTTAGAGCCCAACGCCTCGCTCGGGTTCAGTTAGAGCCAACGCCTTGCACACACGCGCGTACCTGTACGAGAGAACCGCGCATCGCTCTCCCACCGTAACCGACAACTCCCAAAAATTTTCCTCCCCCTCGCTTCTACCACGGTTTTTTCCGTCATGGACGGCCCAAAGAATGTCATGCAGCTGCGTCTCCGGCCCGCCCAGGACGAAAAGCCCATTTTCTGTCATGATTTTTTATCATAGAAGTAGGAGCCCACCACAACTATGATGATACCAGGTTTTGTCACAATTATCGTCATAGAAGTGTCATATGTATGACAGAAAAAAATTTCGTTCGACCCAAAATGTCACGGATGTGTCTTTTTTTGTAGTGCAAGTTGAGAAGCTTATTACTCTTGGGTGCTTGGTAACCTTGAGCTTGTTACTCTTGGGTGTTTGAACACCCTAGAGCTTGTTCCTCTTGGGTGCCTTGGCGCCCTAGACGGTTGGTGTTGTTCGGAGCTCAATCATTGTGGTGTAAAGCTCTGGGCAAGCGTCGGGGTCTCCAATTAGGTTGTGGAGATCGCCCCGAGCAATTTAACGGGTACCGGTGACCGCCCCCAAGGGTTGCCAAAGTGTACGGGTTCGGTGACTGCCCCCAAGGGTCGCCATTTGTACAGGTTCGATGACCGCCCTCAAGGGTCCCTTAGTGGAATCACGGCATCTTGCATTGTGCGAGGATGTGAGGAGATTACGGTGTCCCTAGTGGCTTCTTGGGGAGCATTGTGCCTCCACACCGCTCCAAACGGAGCTTAGCATCCGCAAGGGTGTGAACTTCGGGATACATCATCGTCTTCGCGTGCCTCGGTTATCTCTTTCCCGACCCTTTACTTATGCACTTTACTTTGTGATAGCCATATTGTTCTTTGTCATATATCTTGCTATCACATAGTTGCTTATCTTGCTTAGCATAAGTTGTTGGTGCACATAGGTGAGCCTAGTTGTTTTAGGTTTTGTGCTTGACAAATTAACCGCTAGGTTTATTCCGCATTTGTTCAAGCCTTAACCGTAATTATTTTAAAGCGCCTATTCACCCCCCTCTAGGCGACATCTTCGATCTTTCAGATGACATGTTACCCTTGGCCCCCTTCGAGCGCGAGTTGGTGCGCACCGGTGCCGCCGACACCGTCTTGGTATGCTTCGCCTTGGAGATCATCACCGCCTTGGAAGCCTCCTGCAGCAGCGGTCGACGGAGATAGGCGGTCGGGTCCGCCAACGCCATAACGGACTGGCATGGAGTGGGAGGCACGCCCAACAGCTCCATCGCACGCACAACTTCCACATTGACCTTGCGCCCCGCCATCTTCTTCATCTGCTTCATCGAGCCGCTCAGGAAAGTGCTGCGATGACCAGAGGTAGGGGACCGGGCCGGGCGGAGGTGAGAGGGACTTGGGAAGAGAGCGATCGGGGAACAGCCACCTGCTGCACCCGCAACCGCAACTGGGGC
>NW_025262159.1:0-1633 GCF_018294505.1 Triticum aestivum
CCTCGTGTTGCATTCCCTTTTTAATTTTTTTCGCGCCGCTTGCAAAACAAAACGCACGTGTAAGTAATATATTTACCGTGTTTTATTATTTTGCACGAGTGCGGTAAGTCATAGCTGGGTGCTCACGATTCACGGGTCCAGCGTCGGCGTTGTGGCGCGGCAAGCGTGCACTGGTGCGGTTGAGAGGGAGGGGTGGAAACCGCGTTAAACTCGTCTCCGTAGTTGAGAGGGAGCGGCCAAAGCAATGTACAATCGTCTTTGTAGTGGAGCTGGGAGGGGCAAGGATAAGGGACGAAGACCGGGGTAACATGTCGGATGTGATCATACCAGCACTAAAGCACCGGATCCCATCAGAACTCCGAAGTTAAGCGTGCTTGGGCGAGAGTAGTACTAGGATGGGTGACCTCCTGGGAAGTCCTCGTGTTGCATTCCTTTTTTAATTTTTTTCGCGCCGCTTGCAAAACAAAACGCACGTGTAAGTAATATATTTACCTTGTTTTATTATTTTGCACGAGTGCGGTAAGTCATAGCTGGGTGCTCACGATTCACGGGTCCAGCGTCGGCGTTGTGGCGCGGCAAGCGTGCACTGGTGCGGTTGAGAGGGAGGGGTGGAAACCGCGTTAAACTCGTCTCCGTAGTTGAGAGGGAGCGGCCAAAGCAATGTACAATCGTCTTTGTAGTGGAGCTGGGAGGGGCAAGGATAAGGGACGAAGACCGGGGTAACATGTCGGATGCGATCATACCAGCACTAAAGCACCGGATCCCATCAGAACTCCGAAGTTAAGCGTGCTTGGGCGAGAGTAGTACTAGGATGGGTGACCTCCTGGGAAGTCCTCGTGTTGCATTCCCTTTTTAAATTTTTTCGCGCCGCTTGCAAAACAAAACGCACGTGTAAGTAATATATTTACCGTGTTTTATTATTTTGCACGAGTGCGGTAAGTCATAGCTGGGTGCTCACGATTCACGGGTCCAGCGTCGGCGTTGTGGCGCGGCAACATGCACTGGTGCGGTTGAGAGGGAGGGGTGGAAACCGCGTTAAACTCGTCTCCGTAGTTGAGAGGGAGCGGCCAAAGCAATGTACAATCGTCTTTGTAGTGGAGCTGGGAGGGGCAAGGATAAGGGACGAAGACCGGGGTAACATGTCAGATGCGATCATACCAGCACTAAAGCACCAGATCCCATCAGAACTCCGAAGTTAAGCGTGCTTGGGCGAGAGTAGTACTAGGATGGGTGACCTCCTAGGAAGTCCTCGTGTTGCATTCCCTTTTTAAATTTTTTCGCGCCGCTTGCAAAACAAAACGCACGTGTAAGTAATATATTTACCGTGTTTTATTATTTTGCACGAGTGCGGTAAGTCATAGCTGGGTGCTCACGATTCACGGGTCCAGCGTCGGCGTTGTGGCGCGGCAAGCGTGCACTGGTGCGGTTGAGAGGGAGGGGTGGAAACCGCGTTAAACTCGTCTCCGTAGTTGAGAGGGAGCGGCCAAAGCAATGTACAATCGTCTTTGTAGTGGAGCTGGGAGGGGCAAGGATAAGGGACGAAGACCGGGGTAACATGTCGGATGCGATCATACCAGCACTAAAGCACCGGATCCCATTAGAACTCCGAAGTTAAGCGTGCTTGGGCGAGAGT
>NW_025262160.1:0-1633 GCF_018294505.1 Triticum aestivum
GACCAAGTGTCTGGTCACGGGATCATGCATTACGGTACGAGTAAAGTGACTTGCCGGTAACGAGATTGAACGAGGTATTGGGATACCGACGATCGAATCTCGGGCAAGTAACATATCGATAGACAAAGGGAATAGCGTACGGGGTTGATTGAATCCTCGACATCGTGGTTCATCCGATGAGATCATCGTGGAACATGTGGGAGCCAACATGGGTATCCAGATCCCGCTGTTGGTTATTGACCGGAGAGTCGTCTCGGTCATGACTGCTTGTCTCCCGAACCCGTAGGGTCTACACACTTAAGGTTCGCTTACGCTATGGTTGTAGGGATATGTATATGCAGTAACCCGAATGTTGTTCGGAGTCCCGGATGAGATCCCGGACGTCACGAGGAGTTCCGGAATGGTCCGGAGGTAAAGATTTATATATGGGAAGTCCTGTTTCGGGCATCGGGACAAGTTTCGGGGTTATCGGTATTGTACCGGGACCACCGGAAGGGTCCCGGGGGTCCACCGGGTGGGTCCACCTGTCCCGGGGGGCCACATGGGCTGTAAGGGGGTGCGCCTTGGCCTAATGGGCCAAGGGCACCAGCCCCACATAGGCCCATGCGCCTAGGGTTAAGAGGGGCAAGAGTCCTAGGAGGGTAAGGCACCTCCTAGGTGCCTTGGGGGGGAGGGAAACCTCCCCTTGGCCGCCGGCCATAGGAGATTGGATCTCCTAGGCTGCGCACCACCCCCCCTTGGCACCCCTATATATAATGGGGGAGAGGAGGGACTTCATACCTGAACGCCCTGGCCTTTGGTTGCCTCCTTCTCCCTCCCCAACACCTCCTCAACCTCCATAGTGCTTAGCGAAGCTCTGCCGGAGTACTGCAGCTCCATCAACACCACGCCGTCGTGCTGCTGCTGGTGCCATCTCCCTCAACCTCTCCTTCCTCCCTTGCTGGATCAAGAAGGAGGAGACGTGGTTGTTCCGTACGTGTGTTGAACGCGGAGGTGCCGTCCGTTCGGCGCTAGTCATCGGTGATTTGGATCACGTCGTGTTCGACTACATCATCCCCGTTCTTTGAACGCTTCCGCTCGCGATCTACAAAGGTATGTAGATGCATCTAATCACTCGTTGCTAGATGAACTCCTAGATGATCTTGGTGAAACGAGTAGGAATTTTTTTTTTGTTTTCTGCAACGTTCCCCAACAGTGGCATCATGAGCTAGGTCTATGCGTAGTTCTTCTTGCGCGAGTAGAACACAATTTGTTGTGGGCGTAGATTTGTCAACTTTCTTGCCGTTACTAGTCCTTTCTTGCTTCAGCGGTATTGTGGGATGAAGCGGCCCGGACCAACCTTACACGTACGCTTACGTGAGACCGGTTCCACCGACTAACATGCACTAGTTGCATAAGGTGGCTGGCGGGTGTCTGTCTCTCCTACTTTAGTTGGAGCGGAATCGATGAACAGGGTCCTTATGAAGGGTAAATAGAAGTTGACAAATCACGTTGTGGCTTTAACGTAGGTAAGAAAACGTTCTTGCTAGAACCCTAATTCAGCCACGTAAAACTTGCAACAACAATTAGAGGACGTCTAACTTGTTTTTGCAGCAAGTGGTTTGTGATATGATATGGCCAAAGTTGTGATGAA
>NW_025262161.1:0-1633 GCF_018294505.1 Triticum aestivum
GGGGGGTAGCAATGCCACCGGAGCGTCGCACCGGGCCCTCATACATGCGGGGTGGTGTGGTGGCATGTCCGAAGAGGCGGGACGTGTCTCCGGGGCGTGGCCCCCCTCACGGACGGCGATGACACGGTAGTAGTCGTTCTGCGGTAACGATGCGGCATCAATATTACTAAATACTCGGAGCGCGATAAAATCATGATTTTTTTTGCACGCCGTGGGCACATGTGCTATAGGAACGATGGTATTTTTTCATAATTTTTGATGATGGACAAGTATCCGAAAAATTCCCTCTACGCGGATTGCCCTTCGCGCGTCTACGGCTGTGGCCGGCGGCCTCCGGGGGCTAGCATGCCGCCAAATCTTACGCCGGCGGCCTCTCACAAGTCTGGAAGTGTTGTCGCGGTTGCAAACGCCCGGCACGCGTGTCCGGGTTGTGCCCCCCTCACGAACGGCGCTGCCGCCAGCACCTGGAGGGGGGAAACAGACGCGTGGGGTCTACACGGAGGGGATCTTGCTGTGGGACTTCCCCGGATGTTGCTCCAAAGTGTTCCTATGGGCTGACCTAACACAACCGGGTGGGGAGGTCCATTGGTCAAAGCCCGTCCGTGCAAAGTCAAAGGGGTAGATCCCGTGGTCAAACGCTACAGGGTTAGGCGGGACGGGGGCACTGGGGGTAGCAATGGCACCGGAGCGTCGCACCGGGCCCTCATACATGCGGTGTGGTGTGGTGGCATGTCCGAAGAGGCGGGACGCGTCTCCGGGGCGTGTCCCCCCTCACGGACGGCGATGACACGGTAGTAGACGTTCTGTGGTAACGATGCGGCGTCAATATTACTAAATACTCGGAGCGCGATAAAATCATGATTTTTTTGCACGATGTGGGCACATGTGCTATAGGAACGATGGTATTTTTTCATAACTTTTGGTGATGGAGAAGTATCCGAAAAATTCCCTCTATGCGGATTGCCCTTCGCGCGTCTACGGCTGTGGCCAGCGGCCTCCGGGGGCTAGCATGCCGCCAAATCTTGCACCGGCGGCCTCTCACAAGTATGGAAGTGTTGTCGCGGTTGCAAACGCCCGGCACGCGTGTCCGGGGTGTGCCCCCCTCACGAACGGCGCTGCCGCCGGCACCTGGAGTGGGGAAACGGACGCGTGGGGTCTACACGGAGGGGATCTTGCTGTGGGTCTTCCCCGGATGTTGCTCCAAAGTGTTCCTATGGGCTGACCTAACACAACCGGGTGGGGAGTTCCATTGGTCAAAGCCCGTCCGTGCAAAGTCAAAGGGGTAGATCCCGTGGTCAAATGCTACACGGTTAGGTGGGACGGGGGCACTGGGGGGTAGCAATGCCACCGGAGCGTCGCACCGGGCCCTCATACATGCGGGGTGGTGTGGTGGCATGTCCGAAGAGGCGGGACGCGTCTCCGGGGCGTGGCCCCCCTCACGGACGGCGATGACACGGTAGTAGACGTTCTGTGGTAACGATGCGGCGTCAATATTACTAAATACTCGGGGCGCGATAAAATCATGATTTTTTTGCACGACATGGGCACATGTGCTATAGGAACGATGGTATTTTTTCATAATTTTTGGTGATGGAGAAGTATCCGAAAAATTCCATCTACGCGGATTGCCCTT
>NW_025262162.1:0-1633 GCF_018294505.1 Triticum aestivum
AAGAAAGCAAAGCCCTCAACTAAAAACTAATCTTTATTATATATCTCTCACACTCGATTACATAGAGGGAACATAAAGCAACTCAAAGCTAGATCATACTAAAACTTTTATTCTACTAGATAAAGATGTAACCAAAAGGATCGAAGTAAGAAAAATGATAAAGGTAAAGGTGTGATGATGATACGATACCGAGACACCTCCCCCAAGCTTGGCACAAGCCAAGGGGAGTGCCCATACCCATGTATTTATGTCTCTTTTTCGGAGGTGGTGATGGTGGAGTTGTTGATGATGACAGAGTCTTATCCTCCGTCTTCCAAGGCATAGGTTCACCATCGTAAAAAGATGAACGAGTCTCCGGGATCCTCAAATCTACAACCAAACTCATCTCTTAAATCTGCATTCATACTCACAGTTTTGGTTTTGCAGGTCATATAGGGCTTGGAGATGCTCGATTCTCTCATGACTTGAACGAGTCTCCGGAGTACCTGAGATATAGTGTTTGATTCTTTGCCCATTTACCACCTTCGGGTTATTGCCTTCGACGTTGTTAATTTTGATGGCACCGGAATGATAAACTTCCTCAACAATGTAAGGACCTTCCCATTTAGAGAGAAGTTTTCCTGCAAAAAATCTTAAATGAGAGTTGTATAGCAAGACATGGTCACCTACATTAAATTCACGCTATTGTATCCATTTTTCATGCCATCTTTTAACTTTTTCTTTAAATAGCTTGGCATTCTCATAGGCTTGGGTTCTCCATTCTTAAAGTGAGCTAATGTCAAATAACCTCTTTTCACCGGCAAGTTTGAGATCATAGTTGAGCTCTTTAATTGCCCAATAAGCTTTATGTTCTTGTTCAAGAGGTAAGTGACATGCTTTTCCATAAACCATTTTATAAGGAGACATACCCATAGGGTTTTATAAGCAGTTCTATAAGCCCATAATGCATCATCAAGTTTCTTAGACCAATTCTTTCTAGATCTATTAATGGTCTTTTGTAAGATCAATTTAATTTCTCTATTGCTTAATTCTACCTGACCACTAGACTAAGGATGATATGGAGATGCAATTCTATGGTTAACATCATACTTAGCAAGCAATTTACGGAAAGCACCATGAATAAAGTGTGAGCCACCATCAGTCATTAAATATCTAGGACTTCAAACCTCGGAAAAATAACTTCTTTAAGAATTTTAATAGAAGTGTTATGATCAATACTACTAGTTGGAATAGCTTTTACCCACTTAGTAACATAATCAACAGCAACTAAAATATGTGTATACCCATTGGAGGAAGGAAAAGGTCCCATATAATCAAAGCCCTAAACATCAAACGGTTCAATAGCAAGTGAATAATTCATAGGCATTTCCTCACGTCTACTAATATTACCAATTCTTTGGCATTCATTACAAGACAAGACAAACTTACGAGCATCCTTTAGGACACGACATTTTTTCAATAGCATCAACTTTAGCTTTATCAACTTCAATACCTCTTTCGGAGATTTTATGCCCCAAAACAATACCTTCATTGACCATAAAGTGGCATTTCTCCCAATTCAACACAAGATTAGTTTCTTCACATCTCTGCAAAACTCGATGAAGGTTGCTCAAGCAATCATCAAAAGAAGTTC
>NW_025262163.1:0-1633 GCF_018294505.1 Triticum aestivum
GACGAATTCGCCGTCTCCAGCGCGTCCCCGAGCCCGCTTCGACGCCCACTGCAACCGCGGTGAGCTACGCCACCGTTTCCCCCTCTTCTCCCCCTCGATCCCTCACCGTAGCTTCATCTCCACCACGGCCGAACCTCCGCCGTCGCCGAGCTCGCCGTCGACGCAGCTCCGGTGACCATTTGGTCACCCCGGCGAGTCCAACGCGTTCACAGAACCCAGTAGAGCATCCCTAGCGCCTCACTTTGCTCGACTTCGAGTTCCAGCACCACTCCCGTGCACGACCGAACCCCGGCGGCCGCAGCCGAGCTCACCGCCGTCAACTCCGGCCACCCCGACCCCAACGGACTCCGCCAAGAGCCGCGGGTCGTCCTCAGCTTCACTCCGGTGATCTCCGCGGTCCATTTGGTGGCCGAAACGACCAAAACCACTATCGCCGCCGCACTGTTGGTCGCCGCCGGCCAGAACTCCGGCGAGCTGACGTGGCCTAGCTAATTAGCCACTAAACCACCACCTACAGACGCTGACAAGTGGGCCCAGGGCTTAGTCAAAGCTAACCAGCCCGGGGTCAACGCGGGATTAGCCCCTGTGACACTGACGTGTGGACCCCACACGTCAGGTTTGACCCGAGCCAGCTCTGTTGACCTGCTGATGTCATTGTGATGTCAGGCTGACGCAGTAAATGATATTTCTGGATTTAAATTAAATCAGGAAATTCAGAATATTATTTAAACTTCAAAAATTCATAACTTTTATTCTGTAACTCCAATTTGGACAAATTATATATGAAAAATGATCAGAAAAATCCAATCTATCCATCTGTACTATTTTCATGCATGACCAAACAAGTTAAATTTATGTTTTAATCAGAACAAGGAAAGGCACTTTAAAAGGCCATATTTGAAATTGAAATTTGAATCTTTGATTCAAATTTGCTCAAACACTTCTGGCTTTAGTTGCAGTAGCCCAACACACTCATATTGCCATGTTTCATGCATGCATCATCTTGTTGCACATTGTTTGGTGATGCCTGTGTATCGTTATCCTTTGCGACAGGATCTGTCCCCGAGGAGTACCGTGATTACCCTAACGAAGAATCGTATCCGTGCAACGAACCATCAGGCAAGCAACCAACCATTTGATCATATCGATACAATCCCATGTTCTCGCTCCTGCTCTCTGTTACTGCATTAAGACAACGCGATTCAAACTGCTGTGTGCTGCGGTAGTTGAACCCATTTCCTCTGCATGACCTGTCATTGCCACAGTAACTAGATGAAACCCACTAGCATGTGTAGGAGTTGATTGAGCCATATGTATGTGTTGTTCCTACCTTGCTATGCCTGCTATGCTTAGAGTTGTGTCAGGTCTGGTTCATCTGGGTGATGGGCTAGAGTGAAATGATTATGTCGGTAATAAGAGTGGTGTGGTGAACACGATTTGGTAAAGGTATCGATGAGAGGCCATGTAGGAGTACATGGTGGGTTGTTTCATTGAAGCCGACCTTAAGCACTGAGATCTGTATGTGTGATTTAAGATACAGCTACTACCATGCATTGGGCCCTGAAATATGACCCCGCTCGACTTCTTAATCACCCTAGCTCTCTGTCCAGGAGTTGCAAGTAGTTTCTGGTGT
>NW_025262164.1:0-1633 GCF_018294505.1 Triticum aestivum
AAATCCTCGTACTCACCGCGGTAGAGGATGCAATCATTAGGGCATGCATGTATCTTCTGCACCTCTAACCCTAGAGGGCAGACAACCTTCTTTGCTTCGTACGTACTCTCGGGCAATTCGTTGTCCTTTGGAAGCATATCCTTTATCATTACCAGCAACTTTCCAAATCCCTTGTCAGATACACCATTCTCTGCCTTCCATTGCAGCAATTCCAGTGTGGTGCCCAGCTTTTTCTTGTCACCTACGCAATTTGGGTACAACAATTTTTTGTGATCCTCTAACATGCGCTGCAACTTCTTCTTCTCCAAATCACTTGCGCAGTTTCTCTTTGCATCGGCAATGGCCCGACCTAGATCATCAACGGGCTCATCTGATGCCTCTTCTTCAGCTTCTTCCCGCATTGCCGGCTCAGCTTCTTCCCGCATTACCGGCTCAGCTTCTTCCCCCATTGTTGTATCATCGTATTCAGGGAATCCATAGCCAGGATAGCTGTCGTCGTCCTCTTCTTCTTCATTGTCTTCCATCATAACCCCTCTTTCTCCGTGCTTGGTCCAAACATTATAGTGGGGCATGAAACCGGACTCAAACAGGTGGACGTGAATGGTTCTTGACGTAGAGTAATTGCGACCATTCTTACAGCCAGCACATGGACAAGGCATAAAACCATCCGCCCGCTTGTTTGCCTCAGCCGCAAGCAAAAAAGTATGCACGCCCTCAACAAACTGGGGAGAGCATCTGTCATCGTACATCCATTGCCGGCTCATCTTCATTACACAACACCGAAAAGACCAAATTAATACAAGTTTATACATAAAATTCATACAACACTTAAATGCAACAAACAAATGACTCTCTAGCTAAAGCATTTAAATGCAACAACAAATGCGATCAAGATCGCAACTAAGGTAACAATTGATCCAACAGCATAATGATACCAAGCCTCACTATCGATGGCGTATTTTCTAATCTTTCTAATCTTCAAGCGCATTTTCTCCATCTTGATCTTGTGATCATCGACGACATCGGCAACATGCAACTCCAATTCCATCTTCTCCCCCTCAATTCTTTTCAATTTTTCTTTCAAGTACTCATTTTCTCTTTCAACTAAATTTAACCTCTCGACAATAGGGTCGGTTGGAATTTCCGGTTCACATACCTCCTAGATAAAAATATCTATGTCAACTTGATGGGCATAATTTGTCATAAACACGAAATGCAACAAATAGTTTTAAAAAAGAATATACCACATCCGAATCATAACAAGGACGAGGGCCGACGGGGACGGATATCAAAACCATGGCACTATGTATAACAAACAACGTACGGGTAAGATAATTATTATACGAGTAACTATATATCCAAATCACACAAACATCAATTTTTTATATAAAATTTCATGGACAAGAGGCTCACCACAAGGTGGTGCCGGCGACGGGACGGTGCGGGCGATCGACGGTGGTTACGACGGAGATTTAGAAGGCACTAAGTAAACCACACCTACATATGCAAACTAAGTGTTATTTTCAACCCAAATTGCATATAAATCAAATACTACCACATATAATTCCTCCCAAATTACTAAAACCCACAATTAATCACTATATAAACCAATGCAAGAGCTAATCTAGCAATG
>NW_025262165.1:0-1632 GCF_018294505.1 Triticum aestivum
ATATTAAATTGGCATGGCATTCTGAGGACTTTTATTTTCGGGATATTTTTATATTGCACAGATAAACCAGGAAACAGGCAGAAAAAATACAATTTTACTTTATTTCTACTAAGTAACAAAAATATAAAGAGGGTACAGGAGGTTGTGCTTCTAGTTTCATCCATCTCATGCTCATCAAAAAGAATCCACTAACAAGGTTGATCAGGTCTTGTTAACAAACTCATTGCCCCGTACGCCGGCAGCTCACTGCCCCGTACTCGCTGCAGCAAAACGGCGTTGTAGAGCGCCGGAACCAGACAGTCGTCGGGACGGCTCGGTGTCTCCTGAAGGCGAAAGGAGTGCCGAACGAGTTCTGGGGGGAGGCGGTGACCACCGTCGCTCACCTGCTGAACCTGCGCGCACACAAAGGTGGTGCGCGGCATGACGCCGTATGAAGCCTGGCACGGCGACAAACCGGCGATGAGCTACTTCCGCACGTTCGGGTGCGTCGCACACGCTAAGGTGACACGGCCGGGCCTCAAGAAGCTGGACGACCGCAGCCTGTGCACTGTGTTCATCGGGTACGAGCACAGACAGTCCAAGGCGTGGCGCGTCTACGACCCTGTGGGCAAACGAGTGCACGTCACTCGCGACGCCGTCTTCGACGAATCGGCGTGCTGGGACTGGCAGACAGCGACACCGGGGGAGGGCACTTTCGTCATCGAGTTTGCGCCCACGGTGGCCATGACGCAGCAACCGGAGCAAGAAAGGGCAACACCTGCGACCGCGGCGAGTCCAGACACGCCGGGGCACGCCCACACTCTGTCTGGGGGTGCGTCGCCCACGTTCGTGTTGCGCGGAGACACGCCAGTACACGCCCACACTCCCGAACCTGTGGTGTACAAGGGAAAGGGCATGGGGGACGGCTATGTCTCACCTCCTCCTGGAGCCACACCGGACACCGTTTTGGGCACCCGTGAGGCGCCACGTCGCTACCGCTCCTTCGACACCGTTCTCGAGCAAGCAGAGCCTGTGACCCTGGATCCAGCCGAGCTCCTCCTTGTGGCCGGAGAGGAGCCAAACACGTTTGAGGAGGTAGAGCCGCACGCAGCCTGGCGGGCGGCCATGCTGGATGAGCTCCAGTCCATCGATGAGAACAAGACGTGGACGCTCGCCACGCTCCCCGCCGGCAAGCAAGCCATTGGGCTTAAGTGGGTTTTCAAACTGAAGAAGAACTCCGCCGGCGAGGTCATCAAGCACAAGGCAAGGCTTGTCGCAAAGGGATATGAACAGCGGGCGGGCGTGGACTACGACGAGATGTTCGCTCCGGTGGCGCAGCTCGAGTCCGTGCGGCTACTGCTTGCAATCGCTGCACAGGCAGGCTGGGAGGTGCATCATCTGGACGTCAAATCCGCTTTCCTCAATGGAGAGCTGCAGGAGGAGGTATACGTCGTGCAGCCGCCTGGTTTTGAGTGCCCTGGCGAGGAAGATAAGGTGCTCCGTCTGTCCAAAGTGTTGTACGGGCTCTGTCAGGCGCCGCGCGCTTGGAACATCAAGCTGGACGACACGCTGGTGTCGCTCGGATTTCAGAAGAGCCCATCGGAGCATGCTGTGTACATGAGGTGCAGTGGCGACGAGCGGCTGCTGCTTGGC
>NW_025262166.1:0-1632 GCF_018294505.1 Triticum aestivum
GACCATGTATTCTCATTTTTTTGCTTTCGGGTTGTAGGGATAATATCACGTAGTGAGAGTAAAGAATATATTCATCTCATTCTTGATAGTATATCAGTGGACGAAAACCATCAAATTGTCATTCTTTGTTTTCATTTTCTTAATGCATCTTATAAATTATCATGTGTAATTTATGTTTGTTGCAAACGAATTCCATATGTAGCATGGTAATTTGGCTATTGGTGGTTATCTATGTATAAGTCAGCACGCTATTTCAGCCCATTGCTTTGAGATAAAGGTCTTGGCACTCGCTCAAAGAAGAGAAAAGTATGGCTATTCTTTGCTGCGAATATCATAATTGATTTTTTATTTCGATATTCGAGCCCATCACTCAAATGTAGCTACTACAATGGCTAATATTCGACGTCAGTGTTCATTCTTGTGCAGATTTAAGTATGTGCAGTATGTAGATATGAAGTTTGATTTACAACAGAAGACCCACATAGTACACACAACAATTGTCTTAAAATGACGTCATAGGATTTTTTTTCATTTTGGAATCCCAGTACTTTATGTGTTTGTATACACTAAAATTCCTGTAAGTGATATGATATTATGTATGTCAGATGACTATTTAGTACAAAAAAATTGGATCGCGTAATTCCCATTTTTCACCCTTTATAACAATACTCACGACTATGTACATTGCGGAATATTCATATTAATATCAAATATCTAATATGCAAGTAAAGGTATTCAATTTATGTATTATCATGTGAGTAAGACTAACAATTCCCGCAGCAACGCGCGGGGTATCATCTAGTTTTCAGAAATCTGTTGCCGCAAAGGGAAACACGTTTGTGGCAACTACCACATTTGTTCAGAGAGTTTAGTTGCCACACACTTGTTCACGTTCAGTCATACTGCCAAGTTCGCCTCATTCAACAGTTTCAAAACCAATCTAACTAGATCTAGGTTTCAATGGCAACTACTTCGACTTCAAAATCACCCTCAAAATTCTTGCACGAACTGACTGCAAACCCAAATTTCGAACCAATGCGCATCAAAACAACCCGGCGGACAACTCCCAAATCCATACGCAAGACTAGTGCGTGCCTCCGAACAGGCATAACCGCACCGACGATGCCGCCCCAGCGGCGGCGACGAAACTGCCCAGTCCCACCAAAAAACGGCTAGCACACAACTACGGCGCCGGCGGGAACGCCGGCGCACCGCTGAATCGCTAGAATCTCTAGGAATCGATCTAGGAATCGAACAGGGAGGGAAAGGGGAAAAATGCAGGGAGGGATTGCGAGAAATGAAGCGAGCATTACCTTCAACCCGCACGGGTTCCGGCGAAGCCGCTCCGCTCTGGCGAGCACCACCGACGGCCGCGAACACCGTCGCCTGTTCCGCCTCCGCCGTCGCCTTCTTCCCTCGCCTTCTCCTCCAGTGGTTTGAAGTGCGAGTGGGTTGTGCCAGTAAATGCGTCGCGGGTGAGTAAATGGAACCGTGAGGGAGATGGTGGAGGGGTGTGCGACGTGTTTGACGTCAACCGCGGTCGGAGCGTGGCGTGCGGGCGCATGGCAGTTCCACCGCACGCCTCTTAGTGGCAACCGCTGACCACGGGATGGCAACCACCGTGCGGGCGAA
>NW_025262167.1:0-1632 GCF_018294505.1 Triticum aestivum
ATCAAGGTACTTCGGATCAAGTTACTGCTGAACTTCGTAGGTCCACAAGGACACGTTCCGCACCAGAGTGGTACGGCAACCCTGTCCTGGAAATCATGTTGTTAGACAACAATGAACCTTCGAACTATGAAGAAGCAATGGCGGGCCCGGATTCCAACAAATGGCTTGAAGCCATGAAATCCGAGATAGAATCCATGTATGAAAACAAAGTATGGACTTTGACAGACTTGCCCGATGATCGGCGAGCGATAGAAAACAAATGGATCTTTAAGAAGAAGACGGACGCGGATGGTAATATTACCATCTATAAAGCTCGACTTGTCGCTAAGGGTTATCGACAGGTTCAAGGGATTGACTACGACGAGACATTCTCTCCCGTAGCGAAGCTAAAGTCCGTCCGAATCATGTTAGCAATTGCCGCATACTATGATTATGAGATATGGCAGATGGACGTCAAAACAGCATTCCTTAACAGGCATCTTAAGGAAGAACTGTATATGATGCAGCCGGAAGGTTTTGTCGATCCTCGAAACGCTAACAAAGTATGCAAGCTCCAGCGATCCATTTATGGACTGGTGCAAGCATCTCGGAGTTGGAACATTCGCTTTGATGAGATGATCAAAGCATTTGGGTTTATGCAGACTTATGGAGAAGCCTGCGTTTACAAGAAAGTGAGTGGGAGCTCTGTAGCATTTCTCATATTATATGTAGATGACATACTCCTGATGGGAAATAATATAGAATTTCTGGACAGCATTAAGGCCTACTTGAATAAGTGTTTTTCAATGAAGGACCTTGGAAAAGCTGCTTATATATTAGGCATCAAGATCTATAGAGATAGATCGAGACGCCTCATAGGTCTTTCACAAAGCACATACCTTGATAAGATTTTGAAGAGATTCAGAATGGATCAGTCCAAGAAGGGGTTCTTGCCTATGTTACAAGGTATGAGACTGAGCTCAGCTCAGTCACCGACCACGGCAAAAGATAAAGAAGAGATGAGTGTCATCCCCTATGCTTCAGCCATATGATCTATTATGTATGCCATGCTGTGTACCAGACCCGATGTAAACCTTGCCGTAAGTTTGGTAGCAAGATACCAAAGTAATCCCGGCAAGGAACACTGGACAGCGGTCAAGAATATCCTGAAGTACCTGAAAAGGACAAAGGACATGTTTCTCGTTTATGGAGGAGACGAAGAGCTCGTCGTAAAGGGTTACGTCGACGCTAGCTTCGACTCGGATCTGGATGACTCTAAGTCACAAACCGGATACGTGTATATGTTGAATGGTGGAGCAGTAAGCTGGTGCAGCTGCAAGCAGAGCGTCGTGGCGGGATCTACGTGTGAAGCGGAGTACATGGCAGCCTCGGAGGCAGCACATGAAGCGATTTGGGTGAAGGAGTTCATCACCGACCTAGGAGTCATACCCAATGCGTCGGGGCCGATCAAACTCTTCTGTGACAACACTGGAGCTATTGCCCTCGCAAAGGAGCCCAGGTTTCACAAGAAGACCAGGCACATCAAGCGTCGTTTCAACTCCATCCGTGAAAATGTTCAAGATGGAGACATAGAGATTTGCAAAGTGCATACGGATCTGAATGTCGCAGATCCGCTGACTAAACCTCTCTCGC
>NW_025262168.1:0-1632 GCF_018294505.1 Triticum aestivum
TGACGTCAGCATGACGTCAGTGGTCAACTGTGGCTGGTTGAAGTCAAACCTGACGTGTGGGGGCCACACGTCAGTGACAGGGGGGGTTAAACAGATTTAAATTAATCCTAATTACTAATTAGTGGCGCTGGGGCCCACTGTCAGTGTCAGGGGGGTTGACTAACAGTAGTTAGCGCTAACCTAACCACCTGGCCGACAGGGCCCACGCGTCAGTGACCCTGGGGGGTCAAACCCCAGGTCGGTCAAGTCAAACCCCACCGGCGACATGACGCCGGCGAGATCCGAGACGGCGGCGAGAGTGCTTTTTGCCATTCCGGCGACCAAATGGACGGCGGAAGGCATCTACGTGTTGCTGAGGCTGAGCCGCGTCTATTGGTGGTGGTGGTTGGGCTCGGGGTGGCCGGAGTTGACGGCGGTGAGCTCGGCTGCGGTGGCCGGAGTTCGGGTGCGGTCGGGATCAGTGTTGCAGGGGGTTTGGGGAGGCGTTGGTGCGTTCTACGTGCTCCTGGTGATGTGTGGAGCACGATGGCGAGCTCAGTTGGGCGCTACGGCGACCGTGGCCACGACGGCGACATCGCCGGCGGCGTGGAGCTCTCGGTCGAGGTGGAGCTGGGGCCTAGAGGTCGGGAGAGACCAGGGAAGAAGGGGGAAAACGCTCCGGGGGCTCACCGCGGTTGCAGTGGGCGTCGAAGCGGGCTCGGGGACGCGCCGGAGACGACGAATTTGACGGCGACGGTGGTCGGAGTCCGAAGAGGGGAACGGCGACGTGGCGGCGATGCAGGGCTTCCGGGGAGCTGTGGAGCGGTGGGGAGGAAGAGGGAGTTGTGGCGGAGCTTCTGAGCTAGTCGGGGGAGCGAGGGGTGGTCGGAGACGACTGCTACGGCGAACGGTGGCGACGGTGGTGTTCGGCCGTGTGAGAGAGAGAGCGAGGGAGAGGAAGGAGAGAGCCAGGGAGAGTGAGAGAGAGCAGGGGGGATCGGGACGGGCTGCGGGCGTCGTCCACGCGGCCAGGAGGGCGTCGGCAAGCAGGAGGTGGCCGCGCGGCCGCGCGCGCGCGAGCACGCAGCAGCTTCGGGGCGAGGGGAGGAAGACGACGGGGAGCTACAGTGCTGGGCTGGGTCGGTTGCTGGCTGGGCCGGCCAGCTGGCTGGGCCGCACAGGTAAGTCTTCCCCTTTCTTTTCTGTTTTCTGTTTTCTTTAATATATCTGCAACTTTGTTGAATTAAATAAAATACCTAGGCCACTTCAAAAATCACCAAACTACTCCTGGCTCATGGTTGGATTATTTCCAACATGAAACATTTTAGTTTGGAGATATTTGAGCATTTAAATATTTTATATAATTTTAAATGCCCAAATTCAAATAGTTATGATTTAATTCAAAAACCCTAGGATGGCCTAGGAAAATGTGCACCACTTTTGCAGAGGTTCTGAACCAAGACAAAAATGATGGGCATTTTAGAAGGGCATTTCAGGTTCATTGAAAATTATTTTAGTAAACCCTAGTTGGTTTCAGAGGGGACTGGGGGTTCTGTCATCCCCATTTCAAGTTTCTGATGAAAGAGTAAACATGATGCAACACTCTAATGCATGACTAGCTAGGGTGTGACAACTCACCCCCACTCAAAAGAA
>NW_025262169.1:0-1632 GCF_018294505.1 Triticum aestivum
GTAAATGCACCCCGAGGTTCATCAATCGTGGAAATCGCTCCAAGACCTCAAAATGGTGAGTAATAGTCCACGAAATGCGCCAAAATCGGCCAAAACTGCAAGTGTTGATGACCTACACGTAAACGCACCTCAGGGATCATTAATCGTGGAAATCGCTCCAGGACCTCAAAATGGTGAGAAATAGCCCATGAGACGGGTTGAATCAGCCAAAACGGCGAGTGTCGATGACCTGCACGTAATAGGACCTTGTAGTTCAACAAGCAAGGAAATCGCACAGGGACCCCAAAATGGTGAGTAATAGCCCATGAAACGGGCCAGAATCGGGCAAAACGGAGAGTGTTGATGAATGACACGTAAGCACATCTTGGGGTTCAGCAACCATTTAAATCGCTTTGGAACCCCAAAATGGTGATTAATAGTCCAGGAAACGGGCCAGAATCAGCGAAAATTGTGAGTGTTAATGACCTACACGTAAGCGCACATTAGGGTTCAGTAACCATAAAATCGCTCCGAAACCCCAAATCAATGAGTAATAGCCCATTAAACTGGCCAGAATCGGCCAAAATGGCGAGTGTTGATGAACGACACGTAAGCACACCTTGGGCTTCGGCAACCATAAAAATCGCTCTGGGACCCCAAATTGGTGAGTAGTAGTCCATGAAACGGGCCAGAATCGGCCAAAACATCGAGTGTTAATGACCTGCACGTAAGCGCACCTCGGGGTTCAGTAACCATGGAAATTGCTCCTTACCCCAAAACAGTGAGTAATAGTCTATGAAACGGGTCAGAATCGTCAAAGAGGTGAGTGTTGATGAACGATACGTAAGCGCACCTTGGGGTTCAGCAACCATAAAAGTCCCTCTGGGATCCAAAAACAGTGAGTAATAGTCCATGAAATGGGCCAGAATCGGCCAAAATGGCGATTGTTAATGTCATGCACGTAAGCGCACCTTGGGGTCCATAAACCAAGAAAATTTCTTCGGGACCCCAAAACGGTCAGTAATACTCCATGAAACTGGCCAGAATCCGCCAAACCTGCGAGTGTTGATGACCGATAGGTAAATGCACCCCGAGGTTCATCAATCGTGGAAATCACTCCAAGACCTCAAAATGGTGAGTAATGGTCCACGAAATGCGCCAAAATCGGCCAAAACAGCAAGTGTTGATGACCTACACGTAAACGCACCTCAGGGGTCATTAATCGTGGAAATCGCTCCAGGACCTCAAAAAGGTAGGCAATAGCCCATGAGACGGGTTGAATCAGCCAAAACGGCGAGTGTCGATTACCTGCACGTAATAGGACCTTGTAGTTCAACAAGCAAGGAAATCGCACAGGGACCCCAAAATGGTGAGTAATAGCCCATGAAACGGGCCAGAATTGGGCAAAATGGAGAGTGTTGATGAATGACACGTAAGCGCATCTTGGGGTTTAGCAACCATTAAAATCGCTTTGGGACCCCAAAATAGTGATTAATAGTCCATGACATGGGCCAGAATCAGCGAAAATTGTGAGTGTTAATGACATACACATAAGCGCACATTAGGGTTCAGTAACCATAAAATCGCTCCAAAGCCCCAAATCAATGAGTAATATCCCATGAAACGGGCCAGAATCGGCAAAAATGGCGAGTG
>NW_025262170.1:0-1632 GCF_018294505.1 Triticum aestivum
GGTCAGCGCTGCGCACGGCCTCCAGCATACTACAAACACCAGAAACTACTTGCAACTCCTGGACAGAGGACAAGGGTGATTAAGAAGCCGAGAGGGTCCATTGGTTTCGGGCCCAATGCGTGGTAGTAGCTGAATCATGGATCACAAACACAGAACTCAGTTCCTGAGGACGGCTGCAATGAGACAACCCACCATGTACTCCTACATGGCCTCTCACCGCTACCTTTACCAAATCGTGTTCACACACTTAGCTCACACACAGTAGGACATGTTCACACACCTCTGATTCATCCCCGATGAATCAGACCTGACTCAACTCTAAGCAGTAGCAGGCATGACAAACAAGCATGAATGAGTAGGCACATCAGGGCTCAAACAACTCCTACTCATGCTAGTGGGTTTCATCTAATTACTGTGGAATGACAGGTCATGCAGAGGATAAAGGGGTTCAGCTACCGCAGCAAATAACAGATGAATCGATGTTGTCCTAATGTAGTAAAAGAGAGCAGGAGCGAGAGAGTGGGATTGTATCGGAATGAACAAGGGGGTTTTGCTTGCCTGGCACTTCTGAAGATAACATTGAGTCTTCATCAGTGTCAACGATCACATCATCGGTATCACGTCTATCGAGAGGGGACAAATACCGGCAACACAGAAGGGAACACAATCAATGCAATGCACAATATGATGCATGATCATGACATGGCAAAATGAATGTGTTTTGGGCTAATGCAACTAAAACCAGATTAAATGAAGTTGGTTTGAATCCAAGATTCAAATTCAAACTCCATATGTGATTATTTAAATGCCCTTTATTTGATTTGCCCTAAACAGTAGTGATAAGTTGTTTTAACATGCATGAAAATGGTACAGATGGATTCCTTGAATTTTTCTGATAATTTTTCATATATAATTTATTAAATTTGGAGTTACGGTTAATTTTCTATGATTTTTAGAAGTTTATATAATTTTCTGGAATTTATAAATCATTTAATAATTATCTAAATTCCAGAAAGGAATTATTGCGTCAGCACTAGGTCATGCTGACCTCAGCATAGTCAACAGGGGCTGGTCCGGGTCAAACCTGACCAGTGGGGTCCACTGGTCAGTGACACAGGGACTAATCCCGGTTGACCCGGGCTGGTTAGTTTTGACTAAGCCCTGGGGCCCACTGTCAGTGGCCTAGGGGGTTGATTAGCGGGGGTAGTTAGGCCCTAATGACTGGCCACGTCGGCTCCTGCCGGAGTTTCGCCGGCGGCGACCATTAGCGCGGCGGCGAGAGTGGTTTTGGCCACTCCGGCGACCAAATGGGCCGCGGAGGGCATCTAGGAGGAGCTGGGGACGAGCCGAAGCTCCTGGTGGAGTCAGTTGCGCTCGGGGCGGCCGGAATCGGTGTCGGCGGCGAGCGAGGCGGCGGCCGGAGCTCGGTGGTTGCGGCTGGAAGGGCTAGAGGGCACGGCAGGTTGCACGGGTGGGCGCGCTCGGCTCCTGGAAGGGTGCTGAGCACGTTGCCGTGCTCGGGAGTTGGCTACGGTGACTCTAGCACCGTCTGCGACATCGCCGGCGGCGAGGAACTGTCGGCTCCGACAGCCGGGGTGGTTAGAAGGCACGGACGGGCACGGGGAGAGAGGG
>NW_025262171.1:0-1632 GCF_018294505.1 Triticum aestivum
CATCAACAATCACAGTTTGGGCCGATTCTGGCCCGTTTCTTGGACTATTACTCTATTTTGGGGTCTTGGAGTCATTTCGATGATTGACGAACCCTTGGTGCGTTTACGTTTCGGTGATCAACACTCACATATTCGGCCGATTCTAGTCCGTTTTGTGCACTATCACTCAGCGTTTTGGGGACCTAGAGCAATTTCCACGATCGATGAACCCCGGGGTTCGTTTATGTGTCCGTCGTCAACACTGAGAGTTTTGGCCAATTCTGACGGGTTTCGTGGACTATTACTCGCCGTTTTGGGGTCCCGAAGTGATTTCCATAGTTGTTGAACCCCAAGCTGTCCTTACGTGTTGGTCATCAACACTCGCAGTTTTGGCCGATTCTGGCCCGTTTCATGTACTATTACTCACCGTTTTGGGGTCCCAAAGCGATTTCCATGGTTTTCGAACTCCAAGGTGCGCTTACGTGTTGGTCAACAACAATCACAGTTTGGGCCGATTCTGGCCCGTTTCTTGGACTACTACTCTATTTTGGGGTCTCAGAGTCATTTCCCTGATTGACGAACCCCAGGGTGCGTTTACATGTCGGTCATCAACACTCACATATTTGGCCGAATCGTGTCCATTTCGTGCACTATTACTCAATGTTTTGGAGACCCAGAGGGATTTCCACGATTGATGAACCCCGGGGTGCATTTATGTGTCTGTCGTCAACACTCACAGTTTGGCCAATTCTGACATGTTTCGTGGACTATTACTCACGGTTTTGGGGTCCCGAAGTGATTTCCATAGTTGTTGAACTCCAAGGTGTGCTTACGTGTTGGTCATCAACACTCGCAGTTTTGGCCGATTCTGGCCCGTTTCATGGACTATTACTCACCGTTTTGGGGTCCCAAAGCGATTTCCATGGTTGTCGAATTCCAAGGTGCGCTTACATGTCGGTCATCGACAATCACAGTTTGGGCCGATTCTGGCCCGTTTCTTGGACTATTACTCTATTTTGGGGTCTTGGAGTCATTTCGATGATTGACAAACCCTTGGTGCGTTTACGTTTCGGTGATCAACACTCACATATTCGGCCGATTCTAGTCCGTTTTGTGCACTATCACTCAGCGTTTTGGGGACCTAGAGCAATTTCCACGATCGATGAACCCCGGGGTTCGTTTATGTGTCCGTCGTCAACACTGAGAGTTTTGGCCAATTCTGACGAGTTTCGTGGACTATTACTCACCGTTTTGGGGTCCCGAAGTGATTTCCATAGTTGTTGAACCCCAAGCTGTCCTTACGTGTTGGTCATCAACACTCGCAGTTTTGGCCGATTCTGGCCCGTTTCATGGACTATTACTCACCGTTTTGGGGTCCCAAAGCGACTTCCATGGTGGTCCAACTCCAAGGTGCGCTTACGTCTCGGTCAACAAAAATCACAGTTTGGGCCGATTCTGGCCCGTTTCTTGGACTACTACTCTATTTTGGGGTCTCAGAGTCATTTCCATGATTGACGAACCCCAGGGTGCGTTTATATGTCGGTCATCAAAACTCACATATTTGGCCGAATCGTGTCCGTTTCGTGCACTATTACTCAATGTTTTGGAGACCCAGAGGGATTTCCACGATTGATGAACCCCGGGGTGCATTTA
>NW_025262172.1:0-1632 GCF_018294505.1 Triticum aestivum
TCGCGGTCCATTCTGCAACGAACTCTGCCATGACTTGGCTTTGAATAGTCAAGGTACTCTCAAACTTGAGGCCAAAGCTGGACAGTTCCAGTGCCCACTCTACGATCCTTCCCGTTGCGTCTGGATTGTGCAATATCCGCTGCAGAGGGAGGCGAGTGACGACAGTGATTTCGTGCGCCTGGAAGTAGTGACGCAGCTTCCTCGAGGCCATAAGAAGGCCGAAGAGCAGTTTCTGCACACCGGGGTACCTCGATCTAGCCCCCTGCAGGAGGGAACTAACAAAGTAGACCGGGTGCTGCATCATTTTCTTCTTCGGCGGCACTTCAATTGGCTGCATCGTCTCGGCATCGGTGGCATCGGGCTCCGTCGCTGCTATTACCTCATCATCAATTTCTCTCTGCACCACTAGTGCGGCGCTGACCACCTGGTTCGTTGCCGCCAGGTACAACAGCAATGGTTCCTGTGGCCTAGGTGCAACTAGTATTGGCGCGGAGGAGAGGTACCTCTTCAAATCTTGCAATGCTGCTTCGGCTTCTGGCGTCCACTCCATCGGGCCCGCCTTTTTCAAAATCTTGAAAAAGGGAAGGGCGCACTCGGCGGACTTGGAAATGAACCTGCTCATGGCGGCAACGCAACCAGCAAGCCGACGCACATCCTTGACTCGCTTGGGCGCTTCAATTTGCTCTATAGCTTTGATCTTGTCCGGATTGGCCTCTATCCCACGCTGTGACACAAAGAATCCGAGAATCTTGCGAGACGGGACGCCGAAGACGCACTTCTCAGGGTTCAGCTTGAGATTGATCTTGCGTAGGTTTGCAAATGTTTCTTGTAAATCTGATATGAGGGTTGCCCTGTTCTTGGTTTTGACCACTATATCATCCATATAAGATTCCATATTTCTATGGAGCTGGGGTTCAAAACCAATATGGACCACCCTTGCAAACATTGAACCAGCACTCTTCAACCCGAAAGGCATCCGTATAAAGCAATACATACCACATGGGGTGATGAATGCCGTTTTCTCTTCATCTTCCCTTGTCATGAAGATCTGGTGGTAGCCGGAGTAGGCATCGAGGAATGACAACAGATCACACCCAGCTGTGGAGTCAACAATCTGGTCGATGCACGGCAACAGGAAGGGGTCTTTGGGACAAGCCTTATTAATATCTGTGTAATCAATACACAGCCTCCACTTCCCATTTGCCTTGCGCACTACCACCGAAGTGGCCAACCACGTTGGATGGAGCACTCCTCTTACCAAACCCGCTGCTTCCAGTTTCCGGGTCTCCTCTGTGATGAACTCTTGTTGTTCCAAAGCTTGCTTTCTGACCTTCTGCTTGACGGGCCGCGCATGAGGACAAACAGCAAGGTGGTGCTCAATCACCTCCCTGGGAACGCCGGGGATGTCGGATGCTTGCCATGCAAACACATCGACATTCGCCCGCAGGAAGGTGACGAGCACGTCTTCCTATTTGTCGTCAAGGGTGGAGCTTATGGTAAAAGCTCCTCCCGTGCCGTCCTCCTTGACAGAAACCTTCTTGGTTCCCGGCGGTGTGGCCCTGGACTTCTTGTTTCTGTCGGCGAAGCTCTCTGGCACGTCCTCGACGGGAGCGCTACACTCCGAAGAGGTGC
>NW_025262173.1:0-1632 GCF_018294505.1 Triticum aestivum
AACTATGGAGTTTGAATAAGTTCAAAAAAATGAAATCCCTTTGTAACAGATGAGTTTCCGTATGAAACCCTAATACTTCGAAGGAGATTGTCTGTTTCGTACACGAAGTGCATCCAGTTTTTGCCGTAAGCCTCTGTAATTTCTTGCACATGCCATGTGGGTGAAATGATGATACCATGCCAACTTGGAAGCTTTTCATAGTTCATTTCAAATGCTTTTAAATTTCATGGTCTTATAGCTCAAAATAATCAGTAAATGCATGAAAAATAACAAATGAAGTCGGAAAGGGTTGTAAATTGATGATACGGCTTTGAATGGTGCATTTTGAACATATAAAAACTATGGAGTGCAAATAAGTTCAAAAAAATGAAATCCCTTTGTAACAGACGAGTTTCCGTATGAAACCCTGATACTTCGAAGGAGATTGTCTGTTTTGTACACGAAGTGCATCCACTTTTTGCCGTAAGCCTCTGTACTTTCTTGCACATGCCATGTGGGTGAAATGATCATACCATGCCAACTTGGAACCTTTTCAGAGTTCATTTCAAATGCTTTTCAATTTCATGGTCTTATAGCTCAAAATAATCATTAGATGCATGAAAAATAACAAATGAAGTCAAAAAGGGTTGTAAATTGATGATGTGGCTTTGAATGGTGCATTTTGAACATATAAAAACTATGGAGTTCAAATAAGTTCAAAAAAATGAAATCCCTTTGTAACATATGAGTTTCCGTATGAAACCCTAATACTTTGAAGGAGATTGTCTGTTTTGTACACGAAGTGCATCTAGTTTTTGCCGTAAGCCTCTGTACTTTCTTGCGCATGCTATGTGGGTGAAATTATGATACCATGACAACTTGGAACCTTTTCAGAGTTCATTTCAAATGCTTTTCAATTTCATGGTCTTATAGCTCAAAATAATCAGTAAATTCACGAAAAATAACAAATGAAGTCGGAAAGGGTTGTAAATTGATGATGTTGCTTTGAATGGTGCATTTTGAACATAAAAAACTATGGAGTTCGTATAAGTTAAAAAAAATGAAATCCCTTTGTAACAGACGAGTTTCCGTATGAAACCCTCATACTTCGAAGGAGATTGTCTGTTTCGTACACTGTAACGCCCGGATAATCTTGCTACAGTAATCCCACGCTAATTATGGCACGTCATCCTGATTACTGTTGCTAACCTCGCAATAATTCGAAACCGTTCAAATTCAAAATTCAAATTGATGAAAACAATAAAAGTTTTCAAAATTTAAAATAAAATTGTTCGGTGGTTGACGAATATTACAAAGGTAATTATGGTGCAACTGGCATAATTTTATAAAATGGCTAAATGGATTAAATGATTTAAGCAGAAAAGAAATAATAAAAGAAAATACAAAAGGAAAGAAAACCAGAAAACCCAAAAAAACAAAAACAAAAAGAGGGCCCCCTGGCCAACTGGGCCAGACGGCCCAGCTCACCGGCCAGGCCGGCCCACCTGGCCCAGCCGGCCTCCCCTTAACCCCCACCCCGATCGGAACCCTAGCCGGTCCGCCACTCCACTCTCCCCACTCGCCCCCCCCACTCGCTCTTCCTCCCCTCCTCCCCGATCCAGATCGGATCGGGGGAACGAACCCCATCGCCCC
>NW_025262174.1:0-1632 GCF_018294505.1 Triticum aestivum
TCCTCCTCGTATCCCTCCTCACACCTGTAGAATGTCTGCAATCAAATGAGACAATATTGATTAGTACAATTAATAACTAGCTAGTTGAAGATTTTGAAATGTGTAAAGGAGAAATTACCCAGAACGTCCTGATCACCATGTCTGCCCTCGTGTCGCACACGACACCGTCGATAATGACATCCGGCGGGGCCGGGGCAGCCACGTAGTGCTCCCAGCTCAACCCAAGCTTTGGAAGCCGACCCTCACCAGGCAACGTGACAAACCCCGGGAAGTTTTGCCGGCAAAGAACTCCAAGGACGGAGTTGGGCCGGCGGACACTATGATGGTGGTCCCAACCCCTGCAGCATGACAAGGCCAACGCATTAGTTATTTGAAGAAACGTGAATGCAGAAGGTACAAAAATATTAAATGCACTTACGTACCTCTCCCCATCAGGGAAGATCAACCACCTCTGCTCGCGGGTCGCCGGCACGGACGGGAGCCGTGTAGCACCACGCTGGTAGACGGTGCCACCCTCCTCCTCAAGATCACTCGGCTCCCCGCCATCATCAGCATGGCCACTCGGCTCCTCGGGCTGATCCGGCCAGGTACCCCATCCGGACGTGTGCTCCTCCGGGGTCTCGTGGGCCGAACTCTCATGGGCCGAAGGCCAGTCGACCCGAGGCTCGTGGGCCCAAGACCCGTGGACCGGAGGCTCGTGGACCGGTGTCCGTGTAGCCTCCTCCTCGGATGAGTCCACCCTAGCAGTCACGTGCTCGGGTGAAACAGCTGGGGGTGGCGGCGAGGAAGGCGCCCTAGGAGTCACCCTACCTCCTCTCCCGCGACCACGTGCCCCACCTCCTCTCTTCCTACCTCGTCCCCTGCTGGGCACCGCGGTGGACGAAGAAGGGCCCGGCGGTGTGGACATACTGTCCAGCAACGCTCGGCGAAGAGGTACGTCTGGAATCGAAGACCTCAGACCACGCGCCGAGGAAGAAGGGGCCTTGGCGCGCTCCCGACCAGCGTCCACCATCTTTCAACACCTGCCATGACAAACAGTAAACGAAATTAGTACAACATAAAAAAAAAGACCGACATGAATAATAATATGTGTATCACTTAAGTGTATCATCATCAAGTACAACATTAAAAAATTTAATAGCTGACACTACTAATAATCTCGATCAGTATCATCAATAAATGCATAATCATCATCATCACTATAATCAATGACGGGCTCATAGGGTTCAGTGGCATCAACATGTGCAAGGCCACCTTGACGTAATCGGTCAAGCAATGACAGGTCATCCGCAGCAGTAACCTCTTCTTGTTCCGGCTCTTCTTGTTCCTCCTCTGGGGTGATGTCGGATTCACTGTCGCTGTCTACTTCAATGTTTTGGGGTGAAGTATAGCGGTTCTTGAAACGCTTTTTGGAAAGACGTGTCTCTTGGAAGAATTCTCCTTCATATGTGTCTGGGTTAATGTGAGGTTCATAATCCTCTTCCTTTGGGGGAGATAGTCTAGCACGTGGCGGCACTTCATAAACGACATCCCAACCTTTCAGATTTGGATTAGTTTGGCAGGCCCACGGTAGATAGAATACTTGGGTCGCCTGTTGAGCCGTAATATAGACATCAGGAACATCTAAATGGG
>NW_025262175.1:0-1632 GCF_018294505.1 Triticum aestivum
TTCATCATGTATAGTATCATACTCCCTCCATTTCTTCATACACTGCTACAATGAAAAATACAAACTGCATCAATACGCCACCAACACAAAACGAGGCCAAAAATTAATGAGGGCTCCTTGTACAAGTGAACTTGCATGCACGCAGTGATTAAGACGCTAGCTACTACTCCCTCCGTTCCAGAATATAAGGTGTATAGGTTTCCGTGCAAGTCAACCATTTGAAAGTTTGACCAAGATTATAGAACAAAATAGAAACATCTGCAATACCTAATAGATAAAATATGAAACTACCTTTCATGATCGATCAAATGATATAAATTTTATATTATGGATATTGATACATTTTTCTAAAAACTTAGTCAAACTTGCACTCGTTTGACTTTTGAAAAAACAAATACACCTTATATAAAGGAACCGAGGGAGTATTTCCTACTTCCCTCCGTTTTCAAATCATTGCTTGTGTCTACTCATCTCCTTCTTTCCTCGACAAGGCCGGTGATGAAGTGGCACGATCGTGGCAGATCGCAGCTGCGGCTGCCGTGTCGCTGCCTGCAGCCCGACCATCTCCGACGCTAGAAACAGAGCTGCGGCCGCTGCTTCCCGCCCAACAAACAACACCGCTTGAAATGTAGTTGATGTCGCCTGAAGCCGAGCATCGACCGCCGCTTGAAACAGGGCCACCATGGCCTGCAGCCCAGCGTCCGCCGCTGCTTGAAACCGAGCTGCCGCCTACATCCAACTTGCTGCCATCGACACCTGTAGCCAGGCTCCGCTGCCGCTACCTCTACTAGCCATAGGAGAAGAACATGGGATTGACGAGGGAGGAAGAATGAGAGAAGGAGATGAGCAGACGCAAGCTATGAATAGGAAACACTACTTGCTACCTTTATGACCCGTCTCCACGATGTGCTTGTTTTGCTGCTGCTGCATCACCCCTCAACTGCAATCTCTCACTTCAACAGCTACCATTGCACGCAGGCAACCAACACAACAATCATCGCTAATGAAGAGAAGCCTAGATTGAAAGAATCCAACCTGTAGATACATGAACTCAGACAAATGAAAACTAGATCCATGTGGATCCATCGAAGACAAATACAAACTGAATCCAGCGAGATCCATCAGAGAATAATGTCCACATGCCCTCCGACAACACTAGAAGCACTACTCGGAGAATTACCTATAGGTTGACCCCGCCACCGAAGGGGGGGCGCTTCCATTGCCATCTGTAATTTCAGTCATGTCATGTTGTCTGGCTGTTTAGGGTTTGATGCCTAGCACTCCCTCCGTTCCAAAAAATAATGCT
Organism: Triticum aestivum; assembly: GCF_018294505.1. Taxonomy (NCBI): domain Eukaryota; kingdom Viridiplantae; phylum Streptophyta; class Magnoliopsida; order Poales; family Poaceae; genus Triticum; species Triticum aestivum. Next base: position 1,307 of record NW_025262175.1, read on the forward strand.
TATAGATTTTCCTGAGGTATGCTACACCTACGTAACACTACTTACATGTTTTACATATTGTGCAACATGGACAAATAAGATTAGAGGTAGGAGGATTAAGGGTCCCACCGTCCTAAAATTCAGGAGGGGGAGTTAATGAGTTAGGAAAGTTATGTCAGAGTTTCGTAAGCCCTTCATAGATGTAAGATTATTGCATTTTTTTCTAGAAGTCAAGCTTTGCAAAGTTTGACCAAGTTTGTGAAGAAAAATATCAAAAATTAGAATATCAAGTACATATCACTACATACGTCATGATATGTACTTTCTTATTGTTTATGTGTGTTATT
>NW_025262176.1:0-1632 GCF_018294505.1 Triticum aestivum
GATTCTAGCCCGTTTCATGGACTATTACTCACTATTTTGCGGTCTCGGAGTGATTTCCACGATTAACGAACCCTAGGGTGCGTTTACGTGTCGTTCATCAACACCGGCAGTTCTAGCCGATTCTGGCCCGTTTCATGGACTATTACTCACTTCTTTGGGGTCCCGAAGCGATTTCCACAGTTATTGAACCCCAAGGTGCGCTTAATTGTCGGTCATCAACACTCACAGTTTTGGTCGATTCTGGCCCGTTTCATGGACTATTACTCATTGTTTTGGGGTCCCGGAGTGATTTCCACGATTAATGAACCCTGGGGTGCGTTTACTTGTCGGTCATCAGCACTCGTAGTTTTGGCCAATTCTTGCCCGTTTCTTGGATTATTATTCACCGTTTTGGTGTCCCGAAGCGATTTCCATAGTTATTGAACCCCAAGGTGCGCTGACGTGTCGGTCATCAACACTGGCTGTTTTGGCCGATTCTGGCCCGTTTCATGGACTATCACTCACTGTTTTGGGGTCCTGAAGTGATTTCCATGATTACAAACCCCAGGGTGCGTTTACGTGTCGGTTATCAACACCGGTAGTTCTGGCCCGTTTCATTGACTATTATTCACTGTTTTGGGCTCCCGAAGTGATTTCCATGATTAACGAACCTTCGGGTGCGTTTACGTGTCGGTCATCAACACTCGCAGTTTTGGCCTATTCTGGCCCGTTTCATGGACTATTACTCACTATTTTGGGGTCTCGGAGTGATTTCCAGAATTAAGAACCCTGGGGTGCGTTTACGTGTCGGTCATCAACACTCGCAGTTCTGGCCGATTCTGGCCCGTTTCATGGACTATAACTCACTGCTTTGGGGCCCCAAAGCAATTTCCATGATTAACGAACCCGAAGGTGCGATTAATTGTCGATCATCAACACTGGCTGTTTTGGCCGATTCTGGCCCATTTCATGGACTATTACTCACAGTTTTGGGGTCCCGGAGTGATTTCCACGATTAATGAACCCTGGGGTGCGTTTACGTGCGGTCATCAACACTCGTTGTTTTGGCCAATTCTGGCCTGTTTCTTGGATTATTAGTCACGTTTTTGGGGTCCCAAAGCGATTTCCATAGTTATTGAACCCCAAGGTGCGCTTACATGTCGGTCATCAACACTGGCGGTTTTGTCCGATTCTGGCCCGTTTCATGGACTATAACTCACTACTTTCGGGCCCCAAAGCGATTTCCATAGTTATTGAACCCCAAGGTGCGCTTACGTGTCAGTCATCAACACTGCTGGTTTTGGCCCATTCTGGCCCGTTTCATGGACTATCACTCACTGTTTTGGGGTCCCGGAGTGATTTCCACGATTAACGAACCCTGGTGTGCGTTCACGTGTCGGTCATCAACACCGGCAGTTCTGGCCGATTCTGGCCCGTTTCATGGACTATTACTCACTGCTTTGGAGTTCGGGAGCGATTTCCCCGATTAATGACCCTGGGGTGCGTTTACATGTCAGTCACCAACACTCGCATTTTTGGCCGATTCTGGCCCGTTTCATGGACTATTATTCACTGTTTTGGGGTTCCGGAGTGATTTCCACGATTAACGGACCCCAAGGTGCGCTTACGTGTCGGTCATCAACACCCACAGTT
>NW_025262177.1:0-1632 GCF_018294505.1 Triticum aestivum
TTCCCTTTTTAATTTTTTTGCACCGCGTGCAAAACAAAACGCACGAGCGCGACGTATGTTTAGCACGTTTTATTATTTTGCACGTTTACGGTAAGTTTTAGCTCGCTGCTCATTATTCACGCGTCTAGCGGCGGCAAGCGTGTTCTGAAAGGGGTCGAAACCATGGTAAGTAGGCACTGGTGCAGTTGAACCGTGGTAAAACTCGTCTCCGTAGTTGAGCGGGAGCGGCCAAAGGAATGTGCAATCGTGTGTGTAGTGGAGCTGGGAGGGGCAAGCATAAGGGACGAAGACGGGGGTAACATGTCGGATGCGATCATACCAGCACTAAAGCACCGGATCCCATCAGAACTCCGAAGTTAAGCGTGCTTGGGCGAGAGTAGTACTAGGATGGGTGACCTCCTGGGAAGTCCTCGTGTTGCATTCCCTTTTTAATTTTTTTGCACCGCGTGCAAAACAAAACGCATGAGCGCGACGTATGTTTAGCACGTTTTATTATTTTGCACGTTTACGGTAAGTTTTAGCTCGCTGCTCATTATTCACGCGTCTAGCGGCGGCAAGCGTGTTCAGAAAGGGGTCGAAACCATGGTAAGTAGGCACTGGTGCAGTTGAACCGTGGTAAAACTCGTCTCCGTAGTTGAGCGGGAGCGGCCAAAGGAATGTGCAATCGTGTGTGTAGTGGAGCTGGGAGGGGCAAGCATAAGGGACGAAGACGGGGGTAACATGTCGGATGCGATCATACCAGCACTAAAGCACCAGATCCCATCAGAACTCCCAAGTTAAGCGTGCTTGGGCGAGAGTAGTACTAGGATGGGTGACCTCCTGGTAAGTCCTCGTGTTGCATTCCCTTTTTAATTTTTTTGCACCGCGTGCAAAACAAAAGCACCGGATCATACCAGCACTAAAGCACTAAAGCACCTGGCGAGAGTAGTACTAGGATGGGGTAACATGTCGGATGCGATCATACCAGCACTAAAGCACCGGATCCCATCAGAACTCCGAAGTTAAGCGTGCTTGGGCGAGAGTAGTACTAGGATGGGTGACCTCCTGGGAAGTCCTCGTGTTGCATTCCCTTTTTAATTTTTTTGCACCGCGTGCAAAACAAAACGCACGAGCGCGACGTATGTTTAGCACGTTTTATTATTTTGCACGTTTACGGTAAGTTTTAGCTCGCTGCTCATTATTCAAGCGTCTAGCGGCGGCAAGCGTGTTCTGAAAGGGGTCGAAACCATGGTAAGTAGGCACTGGTGCAGTTGAACCGTGGTAAAACTCGTCTCCGTAGTTGAGCGGGAGCGGCCAAAGGAATGTGCAATCGTGTGTGTAGTGGAGCTGGGAGGGGCAAGCATAAGGGACGAAGACGGGGGTAACATGTCGGATGCGATCATACCAGCACTAAAGCACCAGATCCCATCAGAACTCCGAAGTTAAGCGTGCTTGGGCGAGAGTAGTACTAGGATGGGTGACCTCCTGGGAAGTCCTCGTGTTGCATTCCCTTTTTAATTTTTTTGCACCGCGTGCAAAACAAAACGCACGAGCGCGACGTATGTTTAGCACGTTTTATTATTTTGCACGTTTACGGTAAGTTTTAGCTCGCTGCTCATTATTCACGCGTCTAGCGGCGGCAAGCGTGTTCTG
>NW_025262178.1:0-1632 GCF_018294505.1 Triticum aestivum
TTTTCTCGATTATGGAGGTGGTAAAAGAGTTCGTCGTAAAGGTTACGATGATGCAAGCTTGACACCTATCCGGATAGCTCTGAGTAGAGAGACCGGATACATATAATGGAGCAATAATTTAGAATAGCTCCAAGTAGAACAGTTGTTTGGAATAGCTCCAAATAGAGCGTGGTAGCTGCATCTAGGAGATGACATAGAGATTTGTAAAGCACACACGGATCTGAAAGGTTCAGACCTGTTGACTAAAACCTCTCTCACAAGCAACATGATCAAACATAAAACTCATTGAGTGTTAATCACATAGTGATGTGAACTAGACTACTGACTCTAGTAAACTCTTGGGTATTAGTCACATGGCGATGTGACCTGTGAGTGTTAATCACATGGCGATGTGAACTAGATTATTGACTCTAGTGCAAGTGGGAGACTGTTGGAAATATGCCCTAGAGGCAATAATAAAAGTATTATTATTATATTTCCTTGTTCATGATAATTGTCTTTTATTCATGCTATGACTGTATTATCCGGAAATCGTAATACACGTGTGAATACATAGACCACAATATGTCCCTAGTGAGCCTCTAGTTGACTAGCTCGTTGTGATCAACAGATAGTCATGGTTTCCTGGCTATGGACATTGGATGTCGTTGATAACGGGATTACATCATTAGGAGAATGATGTGATGGACAAGACCCAATCCTAAGACTAGCACAAAGATCGTGTAGTTCGTTTGCTAGAGCTTTGCCAATGTCAAGTATCTCTTCCTTTGACCATGAGATCGTGTAACTCCTGGATACCGTAGGAGTGCTTTGGGTGTATCAAATGTCACAACGTAACTGGGTGACTATAAAGGTGCACTACAGGTATCTCCGAAAGTACCTATTGTTTTATGCGGATCGAGACTGGGATTTGTCACTCCGTGTAAACAGAGAGGTATCTCTGGGCCCACTCAGTAGGACATCATCATATGCGCAATGTGACCAAGGAGTTGATCACGGGATGATGTGTTACGGAACGAGTAAAGTGACTTGCCGGTAACGAGATTGAACAAGGTATTGGATACCGACGATCGAATCTCGGGCAAGTAACATACCGATAGACAAAGGGAATTGTATACGGGATCGATTGAGTCCTTGACATCGTGGTTCATCCGATGAGATCATCGTGGAACATGTGGGAGCCAACATGGGTATCCAGATCCCGCTGTTGGTTATTGACCGGAGAACGTCTCGGTCATGTCTGCATGTCTCCCGAACCCGTAGGGTCTACACACTTAAGGTTCGATGACGCTAGGGTTATAAAGGAAGCTTGTATGTGGTTACCGAATGTTGTTCGGAGTCCCGGATGAGATCCCGGACGTCACGAGGAGTTCCGGAATGGTCCGGAGGTAAAGATTTATATATAGGAAGTCCTGTTTCGGCCATCGGGACAAGTTTCGGTGTCATCGGTATTGTACCGGGACCACCGGAAGGGTCCCGGGGGCCCACCGGGTGGGGCCACCTGCCCCGGGGGGCCACATGGGCTGTAGGGGGTGCGCCTTGGCCTACATGGGCCAAGGGCACCAGCCCCTAGAGGCCCATGCGCCAAGATAAAGGAAAAAGGGAAGAGTCCTAAAGGGGGAAGGCACCTCC